>NC_073381.1:76378492-76678492 GCF_028641065.1 Leucoraja erinaceus
TATCGAGTGAAATTCCCTTTTCTGAAATTTCCTTTCTGAAATCTTTCTTTCCTGAAATTTCCTTTTCTGAGCAGTAGTGGGTCAGGAATTCTGAGCAACTGGTGGAGATGAGATATGGTTTTGAAGAGCTTTTGAGGATGACTTGAATATTTTCTTCGGTCCAACTGGTAACTCTTCCTGTAACAATGTCACACACCACGCCTCCAAACACTTGCGACTCGTTGCAGACTTGTCCCCTGAGCTATTAGGAGTTACACCTGCATTTAATCTGCTCCCCTAATTTATCACTTGGTATAAATACCTGAGTCATCACTAATTGGGTGCCGACTAATCATTCTGTCGGTTCAATAGCAGTTCTGAATTCTGTCGGTTCAATAGCAGTTCTGAATTCTGTCCGTTCCAGGTCTATGTCCTTCGGTTCCATTCGCATTCGCATTTGGATTTGGGGTTTTCTTCAGTACATCTCGGTGATCCTGCATTCGAGTCTTTTTCATTTCTGAGCCTGCTGACAGATTGGTCGGCCAGTATGGATTCGGCAGGCAATTCTGATCAGCCTGACCGGAGTCTTGGGGCTCCCAGTTCCGAACCTGACGATTTACTGGCTCGGTTGTGCAGGACCGTTCAACTTCAAGGATACACTCTTGGCACCCATGAGGCACAAATAGACCAACTTCTGCAGCTGTACAGGGCCCTAGTGAGACCACACCTGGAGTATTGTGTGCAGTTTTGGTCTCCAAATTTGAGGAAGGACATCCTTGCTAATGAGGGAGTGCAGCGTAGGTTCACGAGGTTAATTTCCGGGATGGCGGGACTGTCATATGTTGACCAGGCCATCAGGCTCCATGGTTTCCCTCGAGACATCGTCTCTGACAGGGGTCCGCAGTTCACCTCACAATTTTAGAAGGCTTTCTGCTCCCTGGTTGGCTCCTCCGCCAGCCTCTCATCTGGGTTCCATCCACAATCTAATGGTCAGTCGGAGAGAGCCAACTGACTGACCATTAGGCCCTGGAGACCACCCTACATTGCCTGGTGTCCGCCAACCCTACCACCTGGTCTAGCTAATTGGTATGGATCCAATATGCCCACAAATCTCTGCCCATTTCTGCCACTGGTTTGTCTCCATTCCACTGCTCCCTTGGTTATCAGCCGCCTCTGTTCCCAGACCAAGAGGAGGTTCTCTCTCCCCAGGAGTTTGTGCTCTGCAGTTGTCAGACCTGGAAGGAGGCCCGTTCTGCCCTGCTCCGCTCCGCTTCCAGGTACAGACGACAGGCGGATTGGCACCGGACCCCTGCCCCTCGCTATTGCCCTGGTCAGAGGGTATGGCTGTCCACCCGAGATCTCCCCTCCGCGTTGAGTACCGTAAGTTGGACTTCACAGTTTATTGGCCCATTCTTGATTCTCAAGATCATTAGCCGCTCTGCTATCCGCCTTGGACTGCCACGGTCTATGCGGATTCACCCCACCTTCCACGTATCCCGGGTTAAGCCTGTGTCCTCCAGCTCCCTGTCTCCCGCTCCTCTGCCACCTCGCACCATTGACGGTGGTCTGGTGTACACGGTGAAGCAACTGCTGAAGTCACGGCGGCGTGGCAGAGGGATCCAGTACTTGGTTGACTAGGAGGGCTACGGTCCAGTGGAGAGGAGCTGGATTCCTGCCTGTGATATCCTGGACCCCTCCCTGATCCATGACTTTCATCAGCAGTTTCTGGACCAGCCAAAGAGGATGCCAGGAGGCGTCCATGGGAGGGGGTCCCCTGTCACACTTGCCAGACACTTGAGACTCTTTCCACACTCGTTCCCTGAGCTATTCGGAGTTACACTTGCATTTAATCTGCTCCCCTAATCTATCACTTGGTACCTGAGATCATCACCAATTAGGTGCTGACTAATCAGTTCTGCATTCTGTCGATTCCAGGTCTATAGCTTTCGGTTCCATTCGCATTTGGATTTTGGGTTTTCTTCAGTGCTCCACGGTGAGACTGCATTTGAGTCCTTTCCATTTCTGAGCCTGCTGACAGACAAAGCTCAGAGTTGTTTGCCTGTTTCAATAGTTCAGGTCAGTTTAGTTTATTGTCACGTGTACCGAGGTACAGTGAAAAGCTTCTGTTGCGCGCTATCCAGTCAGCGGAAAAACAATACATGATCAGAATCAAGATACTTGCAGTGTATAGGATACATGTTCTATTGCAAGGTAATGCCAGTAAAGTCTGATTCAAGATAGTCTGAGGTGATCAAAGATAATCTGGTGTTCAGTATGTACATGAAGTGGTCTAACCAACATAATCAACTGGGGTCACCCAGGGCCTGAATGGTAGGAATGCTGGCATAAGAGTGGACAATTCAGTTCTTTATCCTGCCCAAGGACTTGGCCAATTTTGCAGAGACAGCATTTGTGATGTTTGCAGATGACTTGGTGTGCCTGCTGTAGGAAATCCAAGTCTCAGAGTAAACAGGGGTCAGTTCCGCCTGATCAACCATGAGCTTTGTGACAGAGTTGAGGTCAAACAGACTTTCCTCAGACTAGACAGGGGCTGTGCTTGTGTGTTGGAGATGATAAAGACTGAAATATAAACTACTGGTGGCCCAGCAGCATAGCTGCTAGAGTTGCTGCCTCACAGCACCAGAGACCCGGGTTCCATCCTGACCTCGGGTGCTGTCTGTGTGGAGTTTGTATGTTCTCCCTGTTACCGTGTAGGTTTCTTCCAGGTGCTATCACATCCCAAAGGCATGCAGATTTGTAGGTTAATTGGCCTCTGTAAATTGTTCCCTGGAGTGTAGGGAGTGGATGTGAAAATGGGATAGCATAGGACTGTATCTCTTCTGTAGTTTGCATACAAACTGTATTTTGAGCTGTATCACTAACACTTAAAGCCCAATCTAGTGTAAATGGGTGATACAGGGTCGGCATGGCCTGTTTCTATGCTGTATATCAAAATTAAAACTAAACACAAGGCCTCAGAAACAAAATATATCACTGGCATTGTTTAAAACCTGTGCAGTGAATGGGGGGATATAGAGGGGACCTTAGTGTTCCAATAACTGTGAGCATCTTCAGGAAAGACGACATCTTGGAAATGTCCCCAGGTGTAAATGTCACCTTCTAGTGAACAACCTCTATAAAGCATTTGATTGCTTTAATGCACACACGTCATCAAACCGCTAGCCAGAATTTATGTTTATGTCATAGGAGCAGAATCAGGTCATTCAGCCCATCGAGTCTCTACTCCACCATTCATTCATTCATTCATTCATTCATTAAAATCTATCTTTCCCTCTCACCCCATTCTCCCCCCCCCCCCCCCCCCCCCCCCCCCCCCCCCCCCCCCCCCCCCCCTGACCCCACCCGTACTAATAAAGAATCTGTCAATCTCCGTCTAAAGTGGTGATCAAGACTTTTTAGCTATGATGGTATTGACATAGGCTTACAGTCCAAACAAGGACATTTTCAAAAGAAGTGCTAACACTTCTACATCCAAGAGGAGAAGAACTTCTACAACTAGAAGGAATGTAATAAAGAAAATATAACTACTTGAGCAAAACATAAAGTGCTGGAGGAAGAAGGTCTGTCCATTTCCCACACAAATGCTGCCTGATCTGTGGAGTTCCTCCAATAGTTTGTGTTATATGCATATGATCCAGCATCTGCAGTTTCTTGTATCCCCAAACATAACTTGTTTCCTTCCCAGAGTTTTTCTTGGTTCCACATCTTTCATAATACTTTTAACTTGGAGCTGATGCATTACATATCTGTGTTGTAAAGTGCGTTGATGTTTACCAAATAAAGAGGGAACAGCAGTGGCATGATGGTAGAGTTGCTGCCTTACAGCGCCAGGGACCCACGTTCGAACCTGATTCTGGGTGCTTGGCTGTATGGAGTTTGTACGTTCTCCCCGTGACCTGCATGGGTTTTCCCCTGGATCTCCGGTTTCCTGCCACACTCTAAAGACGTACAAGTTTGCAGGCTAATTGGTTTGGTAAAATTATAATTTGCCCCTAAGTGTGTGTAGGATAGCGTTAATGAATGGGGATCGCTGGTCGGCACGGTCTCAGTGGGCCGAAGGGCCTGTTTCCGCACTGCATCTCTAAACTAAATTAAACTAAAAAACTTAACTCTGATGTCCCTGAGTGGAAAGTCTCATCTTGTGAGCAGATGTGGCTGAGATGGTGAAATTGAGAGTAGGGGATGATGTTCTTGCAAGAGGCAGTGTGGGAAGAGGTATTGTAGGAGTCAGTGGGTTTGTAGTCAACATCATTCGATAGTCTGACCCGTGTGATGGAGAGAGATAGAGAGATTGAGAAAGGGGGTCCTGCAGTTCCTTGTGTCTGCTGCTTTTACTTGATCTAACCCACCTGTGATTCAAGATCTAGTGCAGTTCTCTGAGCATAACTCAGGAATGGCCAAGCAAATCTCTCGGTTCAAGGACAGTTGGGAATAGGCAGCAACGGTTGTTGGCCTTGTCAGGGAATGATTGCAATTCTTTGATTGCATTAAAAAATATTTGCTCAGTCAATTTGTGTTTAGGAAACTGTTAAGGTACCTGAATATTTATTCAATAAAATAAACAAGGCAAAGATGTGTGTGCTGCCAGTCAGTCACAGAGTTAAGTGGTGGTGCCAGGGCCTGAGGAATTTATGTTCATTCATTAAAACCACTTACTGACTTTATCTTGATTATTAACTAATCCTTTGCGTAGTAGGTGATATTGCTGTCCTTCAATCTCTTGACATTGGCAATGACTTGCAACCTGCCACTTGGATTGTGCTTTTGAACAGTGGAAGAAGGCCTCGAGATGGCTCTGGATCAGGAGAGGAGCGAATGCCACCTGAACACAAGTCGTGGTCTGATCAACGACGGCTGGATCGCCTGTGTGAGGGTGTCCGAAACACCCAATGACCCCAGGTTACATCACTGATGATGTGTTCAGGAGCTACAATAGATGTATTTTTATAAATTAAAAAGAAAACACATTTTGCACAATTTCCCACACATTACCCAATTAGATCCTTGATTTCCTCATCATCAGACCTCAATCAACCCATCCACCAACAGGCTTTTGAACCACACTGCATAACCACGGCGGTAGAATTGCTGTCTTCAGCACGAGACCCGGGTTCAATCCTGACTATGGGTGCTGTCTGTATGGAGTTGGTATGTCCTCCCTGTGACCACGTGGGTTTTCTACGGGTGCTAAGGTTTCCTCTCACATACCAAAGACGTGCATGCTTGTAGGTTAATTGCCTTCTGTAAATTGTCCCTAGTGCGTGGGATAGAACAAGTGTACGGGTGATCGTTGGTCAGTGTGGACTCGGTGGGCTGAAGGGCCTGTTTCCACGTTGTATCTCTAAACAAAACTAAACAGTAACCACAACCTTACCTCAACACTGAACTGCTATGGACACGGTGTAAGTTTGCACTATATACTTCAACCTGCGTTATTATGGTAAACAGATGGCCGGCAAGGTAGCGCAGTGGTAGAGTTGCGCCCTTACAGAGCTTGCAGCGCCGGAGAACCGGGTTAGATCCCGACCATGGGGGCTGTCTGTACGGAGCTTGTACGTTCTCCACGTCACCGCATGGGTTTTCTCTAAGATCTTCGGTTTCCTCCCACACTCCAAAGACGTACAGGTTTGTAGGCTAATTGGCTTTGTATACGTGTAAATTGTCCCAAGTGTGTGTAGAATAGTGCGGGGAACGCTGGTCGGCGCGGACTCAGTGGGCCGAAGGGCCAGTTTCCACACTGTGTCTCTAATGCATATTCATCTGTTGCATTGAAATGCCTGTGAAGCTGCAGTGCTCCTTTCCTGATGGATGCATATGACAATTAAACTCCCATGAATTGATCCGTGATTTTATGCATAACTGGGTAGGAAGGGAATCTCTCTTTTTTGGTAAACATTTGGTCCTGGGATGGAAAGGTGTCAATTGTGACACCAGCACAGACATGGCATGCTCAACATGCTGTCAATGCTGACATAATTTCACATGGCATTTTGGAACCAGCTTTCATATATGAAAATGAATGAATGCTGTGGAATTATTACTCTGGAGGGGTTGCATTTTCTTTTTAAGTCTAGCAGGAGGCTATATGTAGGTATGTTACAAAACCTACCTGAATCGTGTCTGAATGTGTGTGTGAGCTGCAGGGGGTGTTTCCTTTCCAATGATGGCCTAGTAAATATTAACGGAAAATTGAAAACCCCCTCGCAAAAGGTATTATGAGTTTTGATGGCCCGTATAATATTTATAGTAGTTTAAAAATCACTCTTATGCAACCTCTCGCAGCCCCTGGGTAAAGGAAGTATGTACCTTATTTTTACATTAAATGGGGCTTTTTAACCCTGTATATAAAATTTTCTATAGCGAGTAGTTCATTTTGGGCTCTTTATATCCCGCAGTATTTTTCTGGGCATTTCAGGGCACAACTCCAGCGCAATGTGAACGTTCTAAACCAGCGCGTTCACAGGAACCCACTAGAAAGCCGATTTAAATAGACTTTAATTTACAGCAATTGAACACTAAATTCCTTGCATTTGGCCAATGATGTAAATGAGATTTAAAAATCATGTTTTATTTGAATTATTTGTGAATATTATTTGGAACTTGGGCAGCATTTTTTAAGAAATGGATATGTTTGATTCAGTAATGAAGTTTGAATGCTGTGGGAATTATTACTCTGAGGGGTTAATTTTTTTCTTTCCAAGTCTAGCAGGAGGCTATATGTTTCAGAATGCTTCAATCTATGATAACTGAAAATTTCATTCAGGTTTTTTAAGAAGGTTATGGGCTTTTGACTGTCCACGATCACAGCTTTTTTGTTATGTCCATTATCAATAGGGAAAACGAGTATGAAAATGCCAAACTTGAGATATTAATTAGGTGTCAAATTAAACTTATTGTTATGCTTTATCTGATGGGATAAATTGCAGACTTGATTTTTAAAATCTCAAAATTTTGTAACATTGCTACTATATGGTTAAATAGTGAAAGCAGGTTCTCTGGAGTTTGATTCTAATACATATTACCATTATTTAAACTTGCCTGGAGCAAAGTAATTAATTCACTGGTCTATTGATGTGAAGAAATGGGTGTGAATCCCACCACAGCAGCTGGCAATTAAAAATGTTAAGAAATTAAATAAATTGTGTCATAGACTGATAAAGTGATACAAGTCCTTTGGTCCAGCTTGCTCACACCGGCCAACATGTCCCAGCTACACTAGTCCCACCTGCCCCCGTTTGGTCCTTATCCCTCCAAACCTGTCCTATTCATGTACCTGTCTAAGTGTTTCTTAAACGTTGGGGTAGTCCCAGCCTCAACTACCTCCTGTGGCAGCTTGTTCCATACACCCACCACCCTTTGTGGAATTTCAATGTGGTTCTCTGCAATAGTCACTGTGATACTGCCAGATTGCTGCAAAAAGCATTGGTTCACCAGTGATCTTCAGGGGAAGAAATCTGTCATCCTTGCCCTGTCTAACCTATATATGATTCGGAGCTACCAATTTGGATGCCTCTTCTTTGAAGTGGACCATAACGACAAGAAGGGATGGGCAAAAAATGTTGTATTGTCTGAAATATCCATAGCCTGCGGAACCAAAAAGTGCAAAATGAGGTTTAACATTCAAGCAATGTCCGGATGCAATTTTTAGAGGAATGTACTTGTAGCCTCCCACTGTTCACTGTTACAGATGTATGAGGTGTTTGGCTGACTTGTATTTCGGTAGAGTATTTCAGGGATCAAATGAAAGAGCACACCGGTCCACCCAGGTCCCAGGTCAATTGCCGCAACAGCTGCCTCGTCAACAGTCTGTCTCGTCCTTTTCTTCCTTTGGTGTTTTTTAGTATGTGTTAAATGTATGTTTTAGTGTTCATTAGCTTTGTTTTATGTGGGGGTGGGGGTGCGTTTGGGGAAACATTTTTTAATCTCTTACCTTGACAGAGATGCCATTTTTTTTCTGTATCGTATCTCCGTCATCGAGGAGCTGGCAGCCTCTTGGTGGGGATTGACTTTGGGAGCACCAACTGCAAGAGCCTGCAGGACTTAACATCATGGAGCTGGCTGTTCCTGTCGGGGTATGACCTTGGGAGCCTGCGGATTCGGCGTTTAATATCATCATCCCTTCCAAGCTGGTTACCAAGCTCACGGAACTGGGCCTCTGCGCATCCCTCTGCAATTGGATCCTCGACTTCCTCATCCACAGACCACAGACTGTTCGAATTGGAGGAACCACTTCATCCTCAGCAACAATTAGTACGGGAGCACCTCAAGGCTGCGTGCTCAGCCCCCTGCTGTACTCACTCTATACCCATGACTGCGTAGCCAGTCATAGTGCCAACTCCATCATCAAGTTTGCCGATGACACCACTGTGGTTGGACGAATCACAGATGGGGAAGAGTCAGAGTATAGAAGTGAGATCGACTGACTGACCAAATGGTGCCAGCACAACAACCTGGCTCTCAACATCAGTAAGACCAAGGAAATGATTGCGGACTTTGGTAGGGGAAGGATGAGGACCCACAATCATGTTTATATCAATGGGACGATGGTGGAAAGGGTCAATAACTTCAAATTCCTGGACGTGCATATATCAGAAGATCTTTCCCGGATCCAGCACACCAATTCAATTGTAAAGAAGGCACATCAGTAACTTTACTTCCTGAGAAGATTACGGCGATTCGGCATGTCGAATAGGATTTTCCTAAACCTCTACAGGTGCACGGTTCTGACTGGTTGCATCCTGGCCTGCTTCGGCAACTTGAACGTCCAAGAGCGAAAATGACTACAAAAAGTTGCGACCACTGCCCAGTCCATCACTGGCTTTGACACCGCACCGTCGAAGGGATCTATCATAGTCGCTGCCTCAAAAAGGCAGCCAAAATCATCAAAGACCCACACCATCCCGGCCACACACTTCTATCACCACTGCCATCAGGAAGAAGGTACAGGAGCCTGAAAACTGTAACGTTCAGCTTCTTCCCCACAGCCAGAGGTTCCCGGAGGTTGCAGGTGGTTGCCGGAGGTTGCAAGTAGTGGAAGCAGGTAGGGAGATTGACAAAAACCTCTGGGAACCGCACGGAAACCTTGGGTGGGGCGCAAAGTCTCCAGAGGTTTCTGTTCAGGTTTCCTCAGTGGGACAGGGGCATTAGACATTTTTGCCTTCCACCAGTGAGGAATGTGGGAATCAGCTGTGGTGGATTTTTATGTTAACCTTTATGTAGTTGTGTGTCTTGTCGCTTTTTTTAATATGACTATGGTAAATCGAGTTTCACTGTACCACCATTGGCACATGTGACAATAAAATACCTTTGAACCTTTGAATTGGATCCCTCTGCTCTCTTTGAGAAATGGTCCCAATCTCACAGGATCCCCTGGATCTAAATATCTCTGGCAACAGGCTCTCTGGAGCTAAGGGCTAAACTTCAGTACCCTGTCCCTACCCACTCGGGTGTTATTCCAAGGGAGTAGGAGGAAGACTGACTGAACTTTATTGCTTTTCATCACAGTGATCACTGTGGTAGATGTTTATGTTAAGTTCTATCGTTCTTTTAATTGTGTTGTGTTCTTTTAATTGTATGGCTGCATGGTAACTCAAATATCACTGCACCTTAATTGGTGCATGTGACAATATATGTGAATTTGAATTTGAAATTTTGAATTTGAATTTCAAGCCTTGATCTCTGGCACCCTATCCTCAGAGGGTATGGAGAGAAGGCAGGTACGGGATACAGAGTTGGATGATCAGCCATGATCATAATGAATGGCGGTGCAGGCTCGAAGGGCCGAATGGCCTACTCCTGCACCTAATTTCTATGTTTCTATCCTACCAACTAAAAGGGCATTGCCGAAGGCTCTCTCTCCAATCCAAACCTCTGTAATTGGACCTGACCATGCACTAGCTGAAGTTTCTTTCATGTGACATTATTGATGTGTTCTCATCAGCAGTGCCCGAGGCCCTGAGTGAACTGCAAAAACAAGACCGAGAACCAAACAGATATATTGCCATATTGTGGAGGAAGGAAGTGCAGATGCTGGTTTATGTCGATGATAGACACAAAGTGCTGGAGTAACACAGTGGGTCAAGCAACAGCTCTGGAGAAAAAAGAAGGTTGATGTTTCATATCGAACCCTTCTTCAGATTTTCTTCTGAACATCACCCATCCTTTTTCTCCCGAGATGCTGCCTGACCCACTGAGCTGCTCCAGCACTTTGTGTCTTTCTTTGCCATATTGTGGAGCCATCCTTTACCATCATTTTGAACAGTGCAGAAGAATATCTAGGCTTTTATCTGGTGTCCAAGATTTCGCTCCCCACTTCCCATTTATTCTCATATTTAGAACATAGAACAGTATGGCACAGGAATAGACCCTTTGCCCCACATTATTTGTGCCAACGTAATGGCAATATAAAATAATCCTGCTTGCACAAATATTATATCCCTCCATCCCATCTGTTCATGGGACCATTGAAATGCTTAAACATTGCTTTTGTATATGCTTACACCATCTCACCTGACAGTGCTTTCTATATAACATGAAAAACATGTAATCCATATCCCTCTAGCCCCTGTATATCACACGCACTATTCTGTATAAGATAGCTTGCCCTGTACATCTCCTTTAAGCGTTGCCCCTCTCACCTTAAAACTATACCTTCTAGTATGTGACATTTGCTGCCTGGGGAAAAAAGGTTCTGACTGTCCACCATATCAATGCCTCTCATCATTTTATATACTTCTATGTAGACAGGAAGCAAAGAGTAGGAATTAATGTCCTTTTCAGAATGGCAGGCAGTAACTAGTGGGGTCCCGCAAGGCTTAGTGCTGGGATCCCAGTTATTTACAATATATATTAACAATTTAGACAAAGAAATTAAATGTAACATCTCCAAGTTTGTGGATGATACAAAGCTGGGTGACAGTATGAGCTGTGGCAGGATGCTATGAGGCTGCAGGGTGAATTGGATAAGTTGGGTGGATGGACAGATGTATGGCAGATGCAGTATAATATGAGGTTATCCACTTTGGTGGCAAGAACAAGATGGCAGATTATTATCTGAATGGTGTCAGATTAGGAAAAGAGGAGGTGCAACGAGACCTGGTGAAGAAAGCTAATGGCGCGTTGGCCTTCAAAGTGAGAGAATTTGAGTATAGGAGCAAGGAGGTCCTACTGTACAGAGTCCTGGTGAGTCTGCACCTGGAGTATTGTGTGCAGTTTTGGTCTCCTAATTTGAGGAAGGACATTCTTGATATTGAGAAAGTGTAGCGTAGATTCACCAGGTTAATTCCCAGGATGGCGGGACTGACAAATGATGAAAGAATGGATCGACTGGGCTTATATTCACTGGAATTTAGAAGGATGAGAGGGCATCTTATAGAAACATATCAAATTCTTAAGGTTACACAAAAAAGCTGGAGAAACTCAGCGGGTGCAGCAGCATCTATGGAGCGAAGGAAATAGGCAACGTTTCGGGCCGAAACCCTTCTTCAGACTGATCGGGGGCGGGGGTGGGTGGGGACAAGAAAGGGAAAAGGAGGAGGAGCCCGAAGGCTGGGGGATGGGAGGAGACAGCAGGGGGGCTGAGGAAGGGGAGGAGACAGCAAGGACTAACAAAATTGGGAGAATTCGATGTTCATGCCCCCGGGATGCAGACTCCCCAAACGGAATATGAGGTGCTGTTCCTCCAATTTCCGGTGCTGCTCGCTGTGGCCATGGAGGAGACCCAGGACAGAGAGGTCGGAGACGGAGTGGGAGGGGGAGTTGAAGTGCTGAGCCACCGGGAGGTCAGCTTGGTTATTGCGGACCGAGCGGAGGTGTTTGGCGAAACGATCGCCCAACCTCCGCTTGGTCTCACCGATATAGATCTGCTGACATCTAGAGCAGCGGATGCAATAGATGAGGTTGGAAGAGATGCAGGTAAACCTCTGTCGCACCTGGAACGATTGCTTGGGTCCTTGAACGGAGTCAAGGGGGGAGGTAAAGGGACAAGTGTTGCATCTCTTGCGGTCAAATTCTTAAGGGATTGGATAGGCTAGATGCAGGAAAAATGTACCCGATGTTGGGGGAGTCCAGAACCAGGCGTCACAGTTTAAGAATAAGGGATAGGCCATTTAGTACTGAGATGAGGAAAAACGTTTTCTCCCAGTTGTGAATCTGTGGAATTTTCTGCCACAGAAAGCAGTGGAGGCCAATTCACTAGATGTATTTAAGAGAGTTAGATATAGCTCTTAGGGCTAATGGAATCAAGGGATATAGGGGAAAAAGCAGGAACAGGAAACTGATTCTGAATGATCAGCCATAATCATATTGAATGGTGGTGCTGGCTCAAAGGGCCGAATGGCCTACTCCTGCACCTATTTCCTATATTTCCATGTCTTCCTTGTTCACTCCTAAAAAGTTTATCTCAAGACCTATCAGAAGAAGAGCCCCAACCTGAGTCATTGCCTATTTATCCCTTAATCAGATGCTGCCTGACCTGCTGAGTTCCTCCGGCTCATGTGTTTTGCTCATGATTTTGCTGCATCTGCAGTGTCTTGTGTTTCTAGAAAAACAGGTCCATGGTATTGCTAGGCGGTGATCCACAGTTTTCATTTGGTTTGCGCAGCTCAGGTCAGGAATCTAATATTGTAGCAAAGTAACTGTTCCTGAACTTTGTGGTGTAGGACTGAGGGTTCTGCACCTTCTACCTGATGGTAACAGCAAGAGGGCATGACCAGGATGATGTGTGTCTTTGGCGATACAGCAGATGCCAGCTTCTTAAGGCAACGCCTCGTGTAGACACTTTAGATGGCGGGGACACTAGACCGTACGTACATGGTCACGGTGGCACAGCGGTAAAGTTGCAGCAAAATGCAGCACCGGAGACCCAGGTACGATCCTGACTACAGGTGCTGTCTGTATGGAGTTTGAACGTTCTCCCCGTGTTCTGCATGGGTTTTCTCCGAGATCTTCGGTTTCCTCCCACACTCCATAGACGTAGAGGTTTGTAGGTTAATTGGCTTGATAAGTTGACTTGATAAAAAATGTAAAAATTGTCCAGTGTAAAATTGTTCAACTTCCAGTATAGTCCCTGGTGGACTCTTCAGAAGTAATGACCACAGGTACAAGGTACAAGGACTGTGCATGCGATGGACCGGACTGAGTACACCACTATCTGCAGCCTCTTATGATCCTGTGCTTTAGAATTTAGTTTAGTTTATTGTCAAGTGTACAGAGGTACAGTGAAAAGCTTTTTTGTTGTGGGCTATCCAGTGGAATGACTATAGGCTGTGATACAACAAGTTGGGACATTTTCGGGTTACTTTCTGTAAATGTTAATTAGAATTATTTTTGAAAGACAAGGTGATAACTCTCTTCACTACTGACCCGCCAATAAAAACAAGCATGTGGTCTTCTGACTTCCCCTTTCTTTTTTTCTTTTTTTTTAAATCAAAATGATCTATTCAAATATTAAAATAGTATTTACAATACAGTAAAACAAAACACCACCATAATACAAGACGAAACAATTATGCGAAGCAACTGCTAAACAACTATATTGCAATCCTTGTCCAGGATACATTCAACCCCCCCAGTGCCCAGCGGTCGCGGAACTCCCTCAGGGCGCCCGTAGACAGGGCGTATTCCCTTTCCATCCGCACCCGGGCACGGACGTATCCCCGGAAAAGGGGCAGGCAGCCGGCTCGGGTAGAGCCCTCCACCGTCTGGCGCCTTGACTCGCGGATGGCCAGCTTGGCCATCTGACTTCCCCTTTCGGTAGTTTACAATTAGTTCCCTTGTCTTGTTGACCTTGAGTGAGAGGTTGTTGATGTAGCACTGCCCAACCAGGCGTTTTGTCTCTTTCCTGGGCACTGACTCATCACCACCCATGATTCTGCTGACTACAGTGATGTCATTGCAGAGCCGTCATTGGGACTGTGTTAAGAACAAGTAACTGTTTGGATTTTCTCTGGGGACTCTGGTTTCCTCCAGCATCCCATAGGTTGAATGGTATATTGCCCATTTGGTGAGTATGTGGCTGGAGTTGACGAGCATTTGAGAGAGAATATGTGGGGGAATTATAAGAGGCAATTGAGGGAGGCATGGTGGCGCAGTGGTAGAGTTGCTGCCTTACAGCGCCAGAGACCTGGGTTCTATACAGACCTCAGGTGCTCTCCCTGTGACTGCGTGGGATTTCTCTGGGTGCTCTGGTTTCTGCTCACACTCCAAAGATGAAGAGGTTTGTAGGTTAATCGGCTTTGGTAAAATTGTAAATTGTCTCTAGTGTGCAGGATAGCACAGGTCTACGAGGATCACAGGTCGGCGCAGACTAGGTGCTGCTTCCATGCTATATCGTTAAAGTAAACTGAAGGAAAGAAAGAATAATAAAAGGATACTTTATATTTTCCTCAGCATATAATGTCTCATCCAAACATGGTACATCTGCGAGGGCATTGCGGTGGCGAGAGAATGATAACGCTCAAATATCTCTGGTGGGCACATCAGCCCTTAATCTCAGACCCTGAGTGTAGATTACTAGCTCATGCTATGAGTCATGCATTTGTAGCTACACCCACTAGCTTGTTAACGTTGCAGTCTGCTGCATTCCGTTGGTCTTAAAGTAAACTCCTAAGTGAGAAGATGTATTGCTTGTACCCAATAAACTCTATATAACCTGACATGGTGTGAGGCCACTGTTATTATAAGGACTACAAATCGACATGGTGTCAGAAGTGGGATACAAACCCACGCTTCCAATTGGAGACCAGAAACTACCCCAATACGGTCATAGCCTTGGTCAGTCTGTAAATGCACCACCTGTCCTTTGGTCAATGGTGGCAGTCGCCTACTCATCTCGTCGAACCATTTATTTTGAACGTCACACTTCTGTTGCAACCTGGCTTGAACCTCCTTAGGTGGAGAGACATGTGGGACTAATGTTTGCTCTGCTACGGGGAGCATGGCCCGGGTCTGCCTTGACAATAATCGTTGAGCAAGTGAACCCAAGGCAGGGTCATGGGAAATGTTGCGTATGTTGAGCAAATCCAGGAATACGTCAAATTTAGCTCTGTGAGAGTGCTCCATGAGTTGTTTTGCATGTCTGACAGCCCGTTCAGCCAGCCCGTTAGACTGGATATTCAGGGCTGCTGGTGATGTGGTGAAAATTCCAGCGTTTTGCAAACTCTCTGAATTGTTGGCTGGTGAACTGGCTCCCATTGTCGGTCAACAGCTTGCCTGGAGTTCCGTGGACAGAAAAATGATGAGATAATTTCGAAATCACACACTACTGAGAAAATCAATGTCGAACCATCCTGAATACGAATCCACGAGCACCAGGTACTGCTTGCCGTGCCATTCAAATACAGGATGTGGCAGAAGTTGTTGCTTTTGTTGATGAGACACCAGGCTATTGCACACAGCCTGATGTACTCGGCCATGCCAGGCCAGTAAAACATGCTTTTCGCCCGTGAAACAGTTGCTTCAGCACCTGTGTGACCTGCATGGACAGCATCAAAATACCGGTGATGCAACGAAGCAAGAACTACGGCTTTGTGTCCTTTTAAAACAATGCCGTCTTGTAGCACTAGTTCATCTCGAACAGGGAAGAAAGCTCGGACTGGCAAAGGAACGATGTAGTGCTTGACTGGCCAGCCGCGCTTAATGACAGAGGTTAGGGACCGTAGGGTCTTGTCGGTGGCAGTGTGGGCAACTAAGTCCTCCATCCATGATGAAGGGATGAAGGATACGGACATCACGATAAAGTCATCATCCTGCGTGGGCAGATCCTTGCAGGTTTTCCGAGGTGCACGTGAAAGAATGTCCACCAGGTGCATATCCTTTCCACGTTTGTAGGTCAGGACGATGTCATATTTCTGAAGTTGTAGTAACATCATTTGTAGACGCGTTGGAGAGTTATGAATAGCTTTATTGAAAATGCTGATAAGAGGTTGGTGGTCGGTTTCAATTGTAATAGTGCGACCAGAGATGAAATCGTTGAACTTTTTGCAGGCGAACGATATGGGAGTATCATTGTTCTGTGTCAGGCATGGTGCACGAGGCATAGGCGACAGGCTTATTGCCATGGCCATCACTCTGAAGGCATGCAGCGCCCGGGCTATGCTATGAGGTGTCACATGTAAGTGTAACAAGCAGTCTATGATCAAAGTACGCTAGAGTAGGGGTGGCCGACATCTGCCGTTTAAAAGTGTCAAATGCTGTCTGTTGTTCATGCCCGGTCCAAGCAGTGTCTTTGTGTGTGAGAAGGCGTAATGGGGCTGATATTTTGCTGAAATCTGGAATGAATTTACTCAAATAGTTCACCATGCCAAGGAACCGCTGCAAGCTGGGCACATCCGTGGGTGCTGGAAGCTCGTTAATAGCACTGGTTTTCGCTGGATCAGTTTTCAGGCCGTCCTTGGTAAAAATATGGCCCAGGTATTTTACCTCATTCACTCTGAATCTGGAGCCAATCCCTCCTCCTTATTATCCGGATCGTACAAGTTCATTTCAATCTGCATTTAGTGACCCCCACATGCTCTTGCCATCACAACAATCCCATGCCCGTGACAGTTCCTCTGTGAGTTCCATCTTCGCCTGCGCCACGGTCTCCTGCTTCGGCCCCAGAGGCGTTGGTCCACTGCCCCATGGCGGTGAAATCGCCTGCTCTTTCCCCGGAAAAAAATGAATGAAGATTGCTTGTATTGCTTGTACCCAATAAACTATATAACCTGACATGGTGTGAGGCCACTGTTATTGTAAGGACTACAAATCGACACTAAGTACTTGACAGCTCTTCAGAAGAATGGAAGCAAAAGGTAATTCTTCCATTTCTAGCAGCACCTTTACTACCACATGGGTAAAGTGTAACAGTTCCTGAAACAATAGCGTAAAATAGACTGTAGAAACAAGAAACAGCGGATGCCGGTTTACACAAAAGGACACAGTACTGGAGTAACTCAACCGATCAGGGAGCATCTCTGGAGAACATGGATAATTGATGTTTTGTGCCAGGGCTCTTCTTCAGACAGATTCTCTGCCTTCAGTCTAAAGAAAGGTCCTGATGTTAAATAGAGTATCTGGTACTTATTTCCTTGCTGTTTGTGAGAGCTTATTGAATGCAAAGTTGCTATTGCTTCTTACTTATCCCCCTTGGGTACACTTCACGCGTACTTTATTGACTGCCAGTTGTTCCGAGTAGATGAACAAAGACAATACACTAACAAATACCTCTCTTTCCTTGCTTTCTTTCTTTAGCCAAGAAGTACAAGCATTAGAATTTCTCCCATTAATTTTTCAAGGTTTCCAGCCCTGGAACCTATTTTCCTGTGCATTCCCATTCCCTTTAGATTTTAAATGTTTACCTGTAATACAATGTCAGTTTTAATCAGTTATAATATGCATTAAAATTGTGATTATGTTTGCAAGAGTTATGCATTAATTCTCCTAAAAAATCTGATTAGTCAAAATCAATTGCTTGCATGCAAAGGTCACCCTTAATATTTTGATTAAATAATTATCTGTACTTAATATTTACACGTTTTAGACCATTTGTTTCACTGAAGTTCTGGTTGACATGAAGTAATTGCTGATCAAATACAACCCCACCTTAACATGTTATATAAAAACGTTCTGAAAACTTGGCAGTGTCCGTTGGTGTCGAGTTACGTGCAACTTCTGAAAGAGTGTGAACGTTCTCAGAGAATCACATCAGAAAGGTATTGTTTTAACTTCTGCTTGGCTTGAGGCTTTTCTGTTAAAGTGGAGCTGCTGGTGTAACTATTGTGTAGGAAAGAACTGCAGATGCTGGTTTATATCGAAGGTAGACACAAAATGTTGGAGTAACTCAGCGTGACAGGCAGCATCTCTGGAGAGAAGGACTGTGTTTCTATTGTGTTTGACACTGGTGAGTAATACTGTGTATATCCGGCTATGTAACCGTTGTATGAGGTATGATCAGGAGCCACGTAGGCAGCACTGTAGAAGTGCTTTGTCCTAGTTGGGATCAGGTGATGATTTTGAGTTTAGTTTAGAGATACAACGTGGAAACAGGCCCATCGGCTCATCGGGTCCGCGCCGACCAGCGATCCCTGCACATTAACACTATCCTACACACACTAGGGACAATTTACAATTATACCAAACCAATTAATCTGGAAACCTGTACGTTTTTGGAGTGTGGGAGGAAACGTCAGATCTCGGAGAAAACCCATGCAGGTCACGGGAAGGAAGTACAAAATCCGTACAAACTCCTTAATCGGGATCCAACCCAGTCTCTGGCACTGCAAGGCAGCAACTCTACCGCTAATGATGCTGAATAAAATAAAGAAGTCAGGTGGAAAATACAAGCGGTAGAATGTGGAGGAGCTAGATGGTGAGCAGAAACTGAGAAGAAGAAGATGTGAGCAAAGACCCAGATACCCAGTAATGTAGAAACAAGGAACTGCCGATGCTGGTTTACAAACAAAAACACAAAGTGCTGGAGTAACTCAGTGGGTTAGGCATCATCTCTGGAGAACATGAATAGGTGAGGTTCCGGTTTGCGACCCTTCTTCAGGCTGATCCCCATAATGTTTGAAATTGTCCTGAAAGTTTTTATTTTAATTTGCCTGTTGTGTGAAGAGAGAGAGAGAGAGAGAGGTTTTATATTTGACTAAATCATGCATTTAAGTTTAGCACCCAAAGCAAGTTAGTTTAGAGGAAACATTTTTGATTAAATCAATATTATTCAACTCCTTCTTAACTGAGTTGGGAACTTAACTTTTGACACTTTTGAGCTGTACTTGACATTTGATGATAAATGAATTGTATAAAGCTGTTGTGTGTTCAATGTTGGTTAGTCTGTTTCTCAGAGCAGCGATGAAATCTATTGGTATAGTTCAGGGCTTTAAGATTCTCCCAGCGTATATTGCAGAAGTCACTATTCCATTTAAGTTTATCCATGCATTCTTGTCCTTATTCACAATACAAAGTTTCCTTGGTGTTATTTGACTGTATTAAAAATGCACATTTATCTTAATAAATGTTCTGAAAGGAGGTTACACATGTTTTTAAAAAAAATGTTTCCAAGGTCAACCTTGTGATTCAAGGTTGTACAAGTGACTGGTGGTATGTGTGGTGAAGGTGATAGCTGGTATTTGTACTGCTCCAAGTGACATTGAAAAGTTAAATACACTTGATTATCATGATTAGTTCAATTTTTAAGATCTGTTATCATGCAACTCAATAATTTTGATGTTTGATTAAAACTGCGCTCTTGAATTGTGCTTAAATGGAATGTTCTGATGCAACAAAATCTGTTATTCACAACTTTTAAAAGATCAGAAGAGTTCCTTGTAGTCGGTGTCTCTTAGTAAAGAAGCACAAAGAATGGATCTGACATTAATCCCGATCACTTTTCAATTATGTTTATTGGGAAGTTGATTGAGAAATGTTGGATAGGAATTAGAATGGGCTCCATTGTCAAGCACTCTTTAGGAAATATTAAGTTTGCATCTTATTTTCTTTCTAATGTTGATTGGTAGAAACAAATAACTGCAGATGCCGGTTAATACACACTGGGACACGTTGCTGGAGCAACTCAGCAGGTCAGGCAGCATCACTGGAGATGGATAGGTGATGTTTTGGGTCGAGACTCTTCAGTCTGAAGAAGGATGGGTGGGTGGTGGGGGTGAGGGGGGTGATGAATCAAGCAGTGTTTACCACTGTGATGGATCAAGCAGTGTTTACCACTTTTTGTAATCTCCTTCATTCCTGGACGTTCGAGTTTCTGAATCAGGCCGTGATGCAACCAGTCTATGGTGTTCATAAGTTCATGTGTTAGGATCACAATTAGGCCATTCGGCCCATCAAGTCTACTCCTCCATTCAATCATGCTGATCATGTCTCCCACCTAACCCCATTCTCCTGCCTTCTCCCCATAACCCCTGTTACCATATAATGCACAAATCAATGCTAGAAAAGTGAGATACAAAACTGGAACGGATCACCATTTGAAATCGCTGAGAGTTTTAAATTCCAATCAGCTGGAACAGGCCAGTTAGAAGAAATGGTTCCTGAATCTTGTGTTGGGATTTGTTGACACAATGTAAAAGGCCTAGCTACTTCATTAAAGCTACTATTGTAATTATAAACAAAATAAACAATGCTGTTCTTTAAACATTGTGCAGTAAATTCATATCACAAATCGAAGTAAGGATGGGGATTGGTATGGAATCATAGACCATTATCAACTTGCAGTTGCTTCTGAACTGGATGGTGTACAGGGTGATCACTGGTTGGCGCGGACTCGGTGGGCTGAAGGGCCTGTTCCTGTGCTGTATCTCTAAAGTCTAAAGTAAAGTATCAAGCCTAAACTGTTTGAAACAGTCAGTGTTGCACAGGAACTGGAATAGCTTGCCTGACTAGACTATTGAATGTATTTTTCAGCTGGTTCCTCAAAGCTAACCGCAGCCTAAATTGAATAGGTTGCACTGAGTTCACAAGTCGAGTCAAATAGGTTTTATTATATGCAAAAGTATAGTGAGGAGCAGGTAGGTGCAATGATAATCTTTCTTGTAGCAGCTTCAGAGGCACCGAGTCTCAGACCAGCTTGATTCAGCACTCCTTTACATTATAGACTTTCAAACTCAAAACCTGTGGGTATTTCTGCTTAAACACCCATTGGTTATCAGCTTATGGTTTCCTCAGGTTCATATTGAATCTTTCTGCATCTTCTACATGCTATACAAGATGTTATACAACACATGTTATGCAAAACGTACACTACCAGATTTGGGGACAGTTTCTTCCCAGCCGCTATCAGGCAACTGAACTATCTACCATAAGCAGAGAGCAGCGCTGAACTACTATCTACCTCTTTGATGACCCTTGGACGATCCTTGATCGGACTTGCTGGCTTTACCTTGCACTAAACATCATTCCCTTATCATGTATCTGTACACTGTAAATGGATCGATTGTAATCATGTTTAAGAAGGAACTGCAGATGCTGGAAAATCGAAGGTAGACAAAAATGCTGGAGAAACTCAACGGGTGAGGCAGCATCTATGGAGGAAGGAAATAGGCAACGTTTCGGGTCGAAACCCTTCTTCAGACTGTAATCATGTGTTGTCTTTCTGCTGACTGGTTAGTGTGCAACAAAAAGCTTTTCACTGTACCTTGGTACACGTGACAATAAACTAAACAATGTTTGGTGAACCCGCACATAGAATAATTTGTTTGGCTTTGGTCACATTGCTATAGGACGGATGCCATTAAGCTGGAGAGAATGCAGAAAAGATTTATCAGGTTGTTGTCAGCACTTGGGGGACAGAGTTAGAGGTTGGGCAGGTTAGGTTTTTATTCCTTGTCACCGCTGGAGACTGAGGGATGATCTTTTAGAAGTGTATAAAACTATGAGGGGCATAGATAGGGAGAATGCACAGTCTTTTTCCCCAGGACAGAACTATAAGGCATAGGTTTAAATTGAGAGCAGAAAGATTCAATAGGAACCTGAAGGAAACATTTTTCACACAGAAGTGTGCATATGGAATGATCTGCCAGTTTAAGTAGTTGAGGCTGGTACAATAACAACATCTAAAAGGTAATTGGACAGATGCATGGATAGGATAGGTTTAGAGGGATTTGGGGCAAAGTGGGGAGGTGGGACTAGTGTAGATGGGCCAGCTTGGCCAGCTTGGGCAAGTTGGGCCGAAGGTCCTGCTTCTGTGCTGTACGACTCTGTGACTGCCTGGAGGTGCTGCCGAGTTCACTTACTCGTAATGGACCCGCCCCACTTACGCGACTTTTTCGGCGACTGCCGGCACCCGTCATAGGCCGTTGCCGTCGCCGAAAATTTTCAATATGTTGAAAATCCAGCGGAGACCAGAAAGACGCTATGACTCTTCAGGTGACAAGGTACGACTCTTTGAGCGACTACTCACGACCATATAGGCGACAGCCCGGTGACATGTCGCGGTGGTGAGGCCTGTATGGTCGTGAGTAGTCGCCCAAAGAGTCGTATCTTGTTCTGGTCACCGCTGGATTTTCAACATGCAGTCGCCGAAAAAGTCGCTTAAGTGGGACAGGCCCATTACTCTAGCTCATTTGGTTATTCTGTTCTAAGTTTTTCAATATGTTTTGATCCAAAGCAGGCACAATTTGATTGCTAGACAACTCATGGTTCCTCCCACAGTTTCAACATCCACATGTCTGATTTATTGCTGAGTATCTTTCATCGTAATTTGAAACTTTGTTCTATCAGCTCCAATGATTTCCGTGGGTTATGCGTTGCACTCACATTCTCCTCCATTTACTTACTTGTTGCGAGTGTGAATGTTGCTGTCAGTGACAGCATTATTGACAATCCTTAATCATCTCTGAACTGATGAGCCATTTTGGAATTAACTACATGGGAGGGTTGGTTTTCACAATACAGGCCAGAACAGGCAAGTATACCCTAAGGATATGGAGTACCGGATGAGTTTTTAAAACAACCTTGTTGTTTTCCGGTTACTGAGTCTAGGATTAGAGATTAGGAGAGTGTAGAATCAAGCTTGTCTGAGTCTCGGTGCCTCTGAAGCTGCTGCAAGAAAGATCATCACTGCACCTACCTGTTCCTCACCCATAATTTTGCATATAATAGAATCTATTTGACGACTTGATGACTCAACCAGTGAATTCAGTGCAGTTTATTGAATTAAGGCCGCGGATAGCTTTGAGGGATCAACTGAAAATGGCATTAAATAGCCTGGTCAGGCAAGGTATTCCAGTTGCTGTACCAGCCCTGACTGTTTCAATCAGACTTGAGACTTTATTTTAGACTAGAGATACAGCACAGGAACAGGCCCCTCAGCCCACCGAGTCCGCATCAACCAGTGATCACCCAGTACACTATCCAGTTCAGAAGCACCTGCGAGTTGATATTCAGCAAGAATGGTCTATGGTTCCATACAAACCCCCATCCTTACTTTGATTTCTGATATGAATCTACTGCACAACGTTTAAAGAACAGTTTATAATTACAATAGTAGCTTTAATGAAGTAGCCAGGTCTTCTACATTGTTCCAGCAAATCCCAACACATGATTCAGGAACTGTTTCTTCTAACTGGCCTGTTCAGCCTATTGGAGTTTAAAACTGACTCAGCGATTTCAAATAGTGCACTGTTCCAGTTTTGTATCTCACTTTTCTAGCATTCATTTGAGCATTATATGGGTATCAGGGGCTATGGGGAGAAGGCAGGAGAATGGGGTTAGGAGACATGATCAGCCATGTTTGAATGGAGGAGTAGACATGATAGGCCGAATGGCCTACCTGTGATCCTATCACTTATGAAATTATGAACATTATTGACTAGTTGCATCACGGCCTGGTTCAGAAACTCGAACGTCCAGTTTCCTGCTCTATGCAGAATAAAGAAAATGGGTCAGATACGACGAGTTGAAATGGCTTTATTGGGGCAGTTACCACACGTTGAGTCTCTGGTGCCTCCTAAGCTTCTTGATATATGCAATTATTGGTAATGACAAGGTGTGGGACCTTTCCAACAGGCTAGACAGATGAGTTGGATAAGTAAAATGGAGTCACAATTATGTAGTAACCAAAATATGGGAAATGTTGGAGAAACTGGAGATTCCTGGTTCTACAAGGAACCTAGCCTCTACAAGGCTTTCGACAAGGTCCCACATAAGAGATTAATATACAAACTTAAAGCACAAGGTATTGTGGGTTCAGTATTGATGTGGATAGAGAACAGCCTGGCAGACAGGAAGCAAAGAGTAGGAGTAAACGGGTCCATTTCACAATGGCAGGCAGTGACTAATGGGGTACCGCAAGGTTCAGTGCTGGGACCCCAGCTATTTACAATATATATTAATGATTTGGACTAGGGAATTGAATGCAACATCTCCAAGTTTGCGGACGACACGAAGCTGGGGGCAGTGTGAGCTGTGAGGAGGATGCTAGGAGCAAACCAACTCCTACCTCGACAAAAACCTGGACCCACTGCAGTTCGCGTACCGCCACAACAGATCAACGGTGGATGCGATCTCGCTGGCTCTACACTCCGCACTGGACCACTTGGACAACAACAACTCATATGTCAGGCTGTTATTCATTGATTACAGCTCGGCATTTAATACAATCATCCCCTCCAAGCTGGTTACCAAACTCGCAGAACTGGGTCTCTGCGCATCCCTCTGCAACTGGATCCTCGACTTCCTCGTCCACAGACCACAGTCTGTTCGTATTGGTGGAAATGTGTCAGCCTCGATAACAATCAGCACGGGAGCACCTCAAGGCTGCGTGCTCAGCCCCCTGCTGTACTCACTCTATACCCATGACTGCGTAGCGAACCACAGTGCGAACTCCATCATCAAGTTCGCTGACGACACCACTATTGTGGGGCGTATCACTGATGGGGATGAGTCGGAGTACAGAAGAGAGATCGAGCAACTGTCCATATGGTGCCAGCGCAATAACCTGGCCCTCAACGCCAGCAAAACCAAGGAACTGATTGTGGACTTTGGAAGGAGTAGGAGGGAGACCCACAGCCCCATTTATATCAACGGGTCGATGGTTGAAAGGGTCAAGAGCTTCAAATTCCTGGGCGTGCACATCTCTGAAGATCTTTCCTGGTCCGAGAACACAAACGCAATTATCAAAAAAGCTCATCAGCGCCTCTACTTCCAGAGAAGATTACGGAGAGTCGGATTGTCAAGGAAGACTCTCTCTAACTTCTACAGGTGCACAGTAGAGAGCATGCTGACCGGTTGCATCGTGGCTTGGTTCGGCAACTTGAGCGCCCTGGAGAGGAAAAGACTACAAAAAGTAGTAAACACTGCCCAGTCCATCATCGGCTCTGACCTTCCTTCCATCGAGGGGATTTATCGCAGTCGCTGCCTCAAAAAGGCTGGCAGTATCATCAAAGACCCACAACATCCTGGCCACACACTCATCTCCCTGCTACCTTCAGGTAGAAGATACAGGAGCCTGAAGACTGCAACAACCAGGTTCAGGAATAGCTACTTCCCCACAGCCATCAGGCTATTAAACCTGGCTCGGACAAAACTCTGAACATTAATAACCACTTTCTGTTATTTGCACTTTACCAGTTTATTTATTCTTGTGTGTATATATTTAAATCATGGTATATGGACACACTTATCTATTTTGTAGTAAATGGCTACTATTTTTTCTGTGTGCTTAAGCAAAGCAAGAATTTCATTGTCCTATACAGGGACACATGACAATAAACTCACTTGAACTTGAGGAGGCTGCAAGGTGATTTGGATAGGCTGGGTGAGTGAGCAAATGCATGGCAGATGCAGTATAATGTGGATAAATGTGAGGTTATCCACTTTGGTGGCAAAAACAGGAAAGTAGACTATTATCTGAATGGTGGCCGAGTAGGAAAAGGGGAGATGCAACGAGACCTGGGTGTCATGGTACACCAGTCATTGAAAGTAGGCATACAGGTGCAGCAGGCAGTGAAGAAAGCGAATGGTATGTTCGCATTCATAGCAAAAGGATTTGAGTATAGGAGCAGGTTCTACTGCAGTTGTGCAGGGTCTTGGTGAGACCACAATGGGAGTATTGCGTACAGTTTTGGTCTCCAAGTCTGAGGAAATACATTCTTGCCATAGAGGGAGTACAGAGAAGGTTCACCAGACTGATTCCTGGGATGTCAGGACTTTCGTATGAAGAAAGACTGGATAGGCTCGGCTTGTACTCGCTAGAATTTAGAAGATTGAGGGGGGATCTTATAGAAACTTGCAAAATTATTAAGGGGTTGGACAGGCTAGATGCAGGAAGATTGTTCCCAATGTTGGGGAAGTCCAGAACAAGGGGTCACAGTTTAAGGATAAGGGGGAAATCTTTTAGGACCGAGATGAGAAAAACATTTTTGACACAGAGAGTGGTGAATCTCGGGAATTCTCTGCCACAGAAGGTAGTTGAGGCCAGTTCATTTGCTATATTTAAGAGCGAGTTAGATGTGGCCCTTGTGGCTAAAGGGATCAGGGGGTATGGAGAGAAGGCAGGTACAGGATACTGAGTTGGATGACCAGCCAGGATCATAATGAATGGCGGTGCAGGCTCGAAGGGCCGAATGGCCTACTCCTGCACCTATTTCCTATGTTTCTATGTTCCTACTCCCATAGTCTTTATTGACTTTAACAAAAAATGGTACCCCATAATCATTTGAGACATAATAACCTCACCTCAGACGTGCAAAGTTGTGTACAATATAAGATGTTTAAGAAAGAACTGCAGATGCTGAAAAAATTGAAGGTAGACAAAAATGCTGGAGAAACTCACTGGGTGAGACAGCATCTATGGCGCAAAGGAATAGGTGACGTTTCGGGTCAAGACCCTTCTTTAGACTGATCTAGGGGTGGGGCGGGAGGAAGAAAGGAAGAGGCGGATCTGGACAGTAGGCTGTGGGAAAGCTGGGAAAGGGAGGGGAAGGAGGGAGAAAGCAAGGACTACCTGAAATTGGAGAAGTTAATGTTCATACTGCTGGGGTGTAAACTACCCAAGCGAAATATGAGATGCTGTACAATATAAGGTAGTTGGCAACTCCCATTAAACAATGCAGAGCCAACCATTTACATAAATAACCCAGTGTTGGGCAGGCCATGGGTTTCGGATAAGGATGCTAGGAACGTTTGGGTTGACACAATGAGTGTTTGACAGCACTGGTCCAGTACTTCCTGGAGTTTAGAAGAATAAGGGGGGATCTCATTGAAACTTACCAAATGATGAAAGGCCTAGATTTGAATGGATGTGGAGAGGATGTTTCCATTATTGGGAGAGTTCCAGGACCAAAGAGGATAGCCTCAGAATAAAAGGACGTTCCTTTAGAAAGATGAGGAGGAATTTCTTTAGCCAGAGGGTGGTGAACCTGTGGAATTAATTGTGACAGGACAGCTTTGGAGGCTAGGTCTTGGGGTTATTTTAACTTGGAGATTGATATTCTTGGTTACTAAGGGTGTCAATAGTTACAGGAAGAAATAGATCAGCCACGATTAAATGGTGGAGTAAACACGGATGGTCTAATTCTTAAAATGGAGGCTGGATATCAGATGAGCCCCAGGTATACACAAAGTTCTCCCCACAATCTCTGCAGGACTCATGTCATTCTGCAAATTTAAGTTTCAGTTTAGAGATATAGCATAGAAACAGACCGAGGCACACCAACTCCATGCCCAATTAATTATTGATCACTACATGGTAAATGGTAGGGAATTGAAGAATGTAGGTACATGGTAAATGGTAGGGAATTGAAGAATGTAGGTACATGGTAAATGGTAGGGAATTGAAGAATGTAGGTGAACAGAGGGATCTGGGAATAACTGTGCACAGTTCCCTGAAAGTGGAATCTCATGTAGATAGGGTGGTAAAGAAAGCTTTTGGTGTGCTGGCCTTTATAAATCGGAGCATTGAGTATAGAAGTTGGGATGTAATGTTAAAATTGTACAAGGCATTGGTGAGGCCAATTCTGGAGTATGGTGTGAATTTTGGTCGCCTAATTATAGGAAGGATGTCAACAAAATAGAGAGAGTACAGAAGAGATTTTCTAGAATGTTGCCTGGGTTTCAGCAACTAAGTTACAGAGAAAGGTTGAACAAGTTAGGGCTTTATTATTTGGAGCGCAGAAGGTTAAGGGGGGACTTGATAGAGGTTTTTAAAATGATGAGAGGGATAGACAGAGTTGACGTGGAAAAGCTTTTCCCACTGAGAGTAGGGAAGATTCAAACAAGGGGACATTACTTGAGAATGAAGGGACTGAAGTTTAGGGGTAACATGAGGGGGAACTTCTTTACTCAGAGAGTGGTAGCTGTGTGGAATGGGCTTCCAGTGAAGGTGGTGGGGGCAGGTTCGTTTTTATAATTTAAAAATAAATTGGATAGTTATATGGATAGGAAGGGAATGGAGGGTTATGGTCTGAGCGCAGGTATATGGGACTAGGGGAGATTATGTGTTCGGCACGGACTAGAAGGGTCGAGATGGCCTGTTTCCGTGCTGTAATTGTTATAAGGTTATTATATGGTTACTTGTTCACACTAGTCCCTCTTTCTCATCCACTCCCTACACATTCGGGGCAATTTGGAAAATTAACTAACAAATCGTAAATCATTGGCAAGAGGGAGGAAACAGGTGCACCCAGAGAAAACCCAATGGTTAGAGGGAGAATGTGCAATCTCCATATAGGCAGCACCCAAAGTCAGGATTGAACCCAGATCTCTGGCACTGAGTGACAGCAACTCTACCAGCTGTGTCACCATGCCACCTTACTCTCAAGAAATAGATTTGAGGGCATAATTATGTCAAGGGCACCTCTTGTTTAGAGAGCATCAGCAAGCATTCTGAGGTGTTTTTATTGAACAATACCATTTTGTGCTTATCATATTTTTCAAGGCGGTTAGTTTTGTGGTATTTCAGCATGATTACTCTGTCATTGTTATCTGTCATTTACAAAGTATCAAAGCTGGTTTTCCATTTTCTCCCAGAATTAATCTCACAGTTTTAATCAAATCATTTGACAATCCACTTTTTTTCATGCAGGCCTGACCGTCAATGGCAAAACATGTGTTTATTTCCAGTTACACAAAAAAGTTGGAGAAACTCAGCGGGTACAGCAGCATCTATGGAGCGAAGGAAATAGGCAACGTTTCGGGCCGAACCCCTTCTTCAGACCCTTGTTTATTTCAGACCCTTGTTTATTTCCAGTATTCAATGACCTTTGAACTACAGTAAATGGCTTCAAATTTAAGGTTCAAATATATTGAAATGGATCTTGAATGGCACATGAGTCAGATTGGCCATTATGATGTAAACTTTATTGTGACAGCAGAATTTTCATCTACATACATTTAATTATTTGACAAAATTTAAATTTCACAGCTACTGTGGTGGAATTTGAATTTCTCTGAATCATTAATCCATGGTTTTGGATTATGGGACAGAACAAAGTAGTTAATTCCTAATCCATGCAAAATGACTTTAATCTGTACAGTGTAAGAGGAGGATATAAATTGTCATTTTCAGAGCTGGATAAATAATGCTTTCGAAGAGGCTAGATTTTCCTTTGCAAGATAAACTCTGAAACCAGTGATTATTGATTTTCTCCTGTGTGTCTGCAGTCTGGTCTCAGCTGGATTTATGATTTATGAATTAAACCATTAAGTTGTAGGTTTTATTTTAATCATTAGTAACACAAAAGGTGAAAATAAAATCTTATCAGTGGATTGAGGCCAAGACACACATGATTAATGGCTGTATCATTTTAGTTCCAGAACCTGCATCCGGTCTTGACCGAAAACTTTGGCATACACCTTTTGCCTCCTCAGAAGCTGCGTTATCCACGGAGTTCTTCCAGTGTTCTGTTTTTATCCAGAGGTAGTGGAATTTGTGCTGCCTTTATTGATCTTAGTGCTAGAGGTTGTGAGTTTAGGACGTTCTGTCAGAGTAGCCTAAGCAAATAATCATAGTGCATTTTGTAGATGGTGCACATTGCAACAACAACGCAGTATTTGATGGATACCTATTTTAAATATGTAAAATGGTGGATGGAGCCACTTATAATGTGGGCTCTTTGTTCTGAATGTATTTAGTCCTGGAGTACCATTGGAGTTGCACTCATTTATTTATTGTTTTTAGCTGTATATATGTGGGGGGGGGGGGATAGGGGTAACTCTTAAATCTCTTCCCTGCATGGGAGTCACGACTTTTTCCCTGTATGGTCTCCATTGTCGTTGGGGGCTAGCACCGTGGAGCGGCCTCCAGCCGGAACAACCTGGGGGCTCCAGTCGCGGAGCCTGCGGACTTCCCATTGTGGGGCTGGCCAACCTCGAAGCGTGGAGAGCTGTGGTGGCTCGCTGCTGCGACCAGACTTCGGGGCTTTGGAGGCTCCAGCTGCAGGCCTGTGGACGGTGACATCGGGAGCTCGCGGGTCCCTAGTGGGAGACCGCTTTTCGGAGCTCCCGCCGCGGCAGCTTCTCCTGCCTAAGTTGCGGGGTTGAAGACGACCCAGAGCAGGGCCTTACATCGCCGGCGTGGCCTTAGCGTCCGCGGGACTTACCATCGCCCGTCGGGGGCTTTAACATCGGGAGAGGATGGAGAGCAGGGAAGAGACAAGACTTTGCCTTCCATCACAGTGAGGAAGAGACTCACAAGGGAGTATATATCTAAAAATACAGATGGACTTATTTTTTTGAGACAAACGATACACCAGATATATCACCCACTTTACTATGGGAATCCTACAAAGCATTTATTAGAGGAGTCATTATCTCATACCAAGCTTTTCAAAACAAAAAGAATAAGAACGAACAAAGACAATTAGAAGAACAAATCAGACAACTAGAAAAAGATAATGCTAAAGATCCAACTATGGATAAACATAATTAAATATTAATATTGAAATTTAAACTAAATAAGTTATTATCAGGTAAAGTTATAAGACTATTCCAAATTACAAAACAGGAACACTTTGAATTCGGGGATAAACCCCACAAACTTCTGGCACGCCAACTGAAAAAACGGGAAAAAGACCACGCAATTTTAAAGATTAAATCAGATAGAGGGGAATTATTAACACTACCCAATGATATCAATAACAGATTCGCTCAATTTTATCAGAATTTATACACATCCAAAACGCTAACAGACAATAATAAAGTTTCAGAGTTCCTGGACAATTGTAATCTTCCAAAACTAGAATTGAAGGAACAAGAGGAACTGGGAGCACAAATTACATCTAAGGAAATAGAAGACACAATAAACACACTAAAGAATGGAAAAACACCAGGACCAGATGGATTCAGTAATGAATTTTATAAAAGTTTTTACGACATAGTTACACCACGTTTACAGAAAATGTATACATATGCTTTTAAAGAACAAATCCTACCTGAAACACTAGCAGAATCAACGATTACATTAATACTTAAAAAAGATAAAGACATAGAAGAACCAAGTTCATACAGAGCTATTGCACTGTTAAATACAGATCAAAAAATATTAGCAAAAACACTAGCTAGAAGACTAAGTAAATATGTTAGTAAATTAATAAACGCGGATCAAACGGGATTTATACCCAAGAGACACTCATTTAATAACCTGAGACGTCTGCTTAACATAATGCATTCACACAAACCTTAAGAACAAGAGTTATCAATCATTTCATTGGACGCAGAAAAAGCATTTGATCAAGTAGAATGGGATTATATGTTTAAAGTATTGCAAAAATTTCAAATGGGAGAGAACTTTATCATATGGATAAAATTATTATATAACAAACCTACGGCTAGAATATTAATTAATAATATACTATCTACGAAATTCCAATTATCAAGGGGCAATAGGCAAGGATGTTCATTATCACCGCTGTTATTTGCTCTGGTAATTGAACCTTTAGCTGAAAGAATCAGAACACACCCGGATATTTACGTTTATAACACAAAATATTCAAATAACATAATATCTTTATATGCAGACGATGTACTACTGTACATCACAAACCCCCAAAATTAATATACCAAACATACGAAATCTAATTGAGGACTTTGCATATTTCTCAGGATACAGAATAAACTGGAACAAAAGTGAAATTATGTCGGGAAAAACCGAAAAACTCAACACATCTCTTAAAATTCCCCTTTAAAATAGCCACAGAAAAATTTAAATATTTGGGAATTGAAATTACTAGAAATTATCATGCTATGTTTAATGCCAATTATAGTCCCTTACTTAAGAAACTAAAATTAATCAAATTCTGGAAAATGCTCTCAATGTCTTTAATAGGTCGAATAAATACTATAAAAATGATCTTTCTACCACAAATCCTATATCTATTTCAATCAATCCCTATATACCTTCCAAAAAAGTTTTTCAAAAACTGGACTCAGACATTACAAATTTTATATGGGGCTATAAATCCCACAGAATACAAAGAACACATCTGAGCAAACCCAAAGAGCTGGGTGGTCTAGCACTCCCTAACTTTATGTACTATAATTGGGCAGTAAATATTAAAAATATGAATCACCTGCTGGACAACTCTGCCCAGCAGGTGGACTGGATTGTAATGGAGAGAGAGGACTGCTCTCCGTGCAATGTAGGAGCGACTCTCCTCTCACCAATGAATCTGAATAACAAAAATTACAATAAAAATCCAATTATACATAGCACAATTAGAACTTGGAAACAAATAAAACAGAATCTAAAATTAAGAAATCTATCTCTTTTATCTCCAATAGTCAATAATCCGTCATTTAAACCCTCTACTATAGATAAATCATTTACACAATGGGAAAGAATAGGAATGAAAACGCTCGGAGACTTGTATGAATTTGGGAAATTACTATCATTTCAACAATTACAACTGAAATATAATTTGAGAAATAATCAAAATTTTAAATATCTTCAAATGTGTGACTATCTGAAAAAATACACAAAAGACTATCATAGCATGCCTCCAGACTTACTGGACGAAGCAATGAAGACAACGGCTGAATCAGCAAACCTAATATCATACTTATATAACTATTTTAAATATAGAAATACTTACAACTGACGGTATTAGAAGAGACAGGGAACAAGAACCAGCTATAAAAATTTCAAAAGAGAGCTGGGATAAACACTTACTATATGTGCATAAATGCTCGATCAACTTAAGACACACTCTAATTCAATTCAAAACATAACATAGACTATACTATTCAAAAACCAAAATAAATAAACTTTTCCCTAAAGTCTCACCCATTTGTGATAAATGTCAGTCTCAAGAAGCTACCATAGCGCATTCTTTTGTTTTTTGTATAAAAATCCAAAAATTCTGGAACAAAATATTTGAAATCTTCACAAAACTATTTAAAATAAAACTGATACCAAAAGCAGAACGGATTATCTTTGGAATAATGGAAGGTAGCCCTGAACTAAACGTGTTTCAAAAGAATTTATTTAATTACGGGCTAATAATGGGAAAAAAGCTTATACTCAAATTCTGGAAAAACGCTCCCATACCAACAATAAAAATGTGGATTTCAAACATGTTCGAAACATTACACCTGGAAGATATGAGACTCCTCCTCGCAGGCAAAGCAGACCACTTCCAAAAGACGTGGTCTGCATTTATGGACTTACTACAAGCATATAGTAATTTAAAAAATAAATGGTGCCAGGATCTGGTAACGGGGGGTGAAAAATATGGTTGGTATATCCCTTTTTGCGGAGTTTTTTTTATAATAGAGCGATTGTTTATCTTTCTTTCTTTTCTAGGGACTATTCCTTAACTTTCTTCCCTTTCTAATGGGCTTTCTTTTCCCAACACTTCCCTGCACTATCACGACTCTTTCTCACTTTCCTTACTTCTTTTATTTCTATCTTTGTAAAGCTCAAAAAATGAAGGGGTACAACAAATGTTATAAGATATATGTGGTGTGTATTACTGTAACTTATTGTACTTCTAATAAAAATGAAATTTAAAAAAAAGAAAAAAAAGAAACTAGATCTGATTGAAAGAAAGTTGATACAAGTTCCTAATTAAATAAAGTACTTAATTTCCCAGTTGAGAATAAACAGTTTTAGAATGAAACAATTTATCACAGGTTCAGAAAATGTAAACAAAAAATTGACTAAGCGATTCAGGCAATCAACTAAATGTGAACTAATCATTCAGCATTTATTACATTAAATAACCTTACGTTAGGAAATATTATTTAATGTTCATATCCTGATGCCAGTCCACAGAAACCTTTCTGACTGTAACGTGTTCATCTGACATCAGGCCGTTATTCTAAACAGATTCGCGAGGCCAACCTTTCGTACCTTACAAAGTGCACGTTTTCATGTCCATAGAAAACACGTTGTGATAAATATATATATATATATTATAATTTTATTTGTTGCCTCGGCAAAATTATGATGTCGATCAATTGCAGGTTATAAAAGCAGAATTTTTAATGCCCAACTCGTGGCAATTCAATTAAACATTGGCTGCGATTTTCTGGTTGATTCAAAAAATTCTGAACATTTTTCACCAACAAGATTTTCAAAGGTTCATCATATTACTGGGGGAAATGGCGATAAAGAAGGCCTTGTGAACTTATACTCTGAAATGGACGTCCTTTCAATAACCGTGCATTACAAACACATTGGCTGAGGTGAAATTCTGAACACTTCAGACATATAAAGATAAAAGAACCATTATCAATCCAATAATAGGTACCTCCATATTGACTCTAACGTTTTCATTAAAACAAAGTAACAAGTAGAGTATTAGACCTGTTTATCCCAAATGCTCGCCGTTTTTATTTAGTAATGGTGTAAATTTAAAGAATTTCAATATTTTGACATTAAAGTTAATCAAAGCTATTTATAATCCTGATATGCAAAGTTTAAAACAAAATAATACTCTAAAAGTTATTTTACAAAGAAATCTCGAGATATTTCATCACAAATAACGCGACTATTATGATGACGATGAGCTCTTTTCTGGAACAGAGTAAACCGCTTTGATCTGAAATCTGATTTAAACTTTTTTTTCTCTGTGCAGCTGCTGAGTTCAGAGTGCCCACGAGTTAACACGGTAGACTCAAGAGTCACTAAGTTTAACTCAAGGGCCTCCAAGTTCTTACAACAAGTTTAAATGCTTCAATTTTTAACTTCAACAGTACATTTTACTCGTGGAAAACTTTAAACATGCTTGAATTTTTTCAAGAGTCATCAAGTTTCACGGGTACCTGCCGTTAGCGCCACGAGTCGCTAAGTTGCGTCCACGAGTTCCGACGTTCCCGCTACGTTAATTGTACGTGATTACCACGAGTTAAATTTGTTTTAAACTCGAGGTACCTCGTGGGGCACCGTGAGACAGGGGTTTAAGGCTATTAAATATCATGGGAAGTTGTTTAGACTCTAGTTTGGAGGTGGTCTTTGCATGGCATTTAACAAATGATAGTGCGTTTTTTTTAAGCAGGCGGAGTAGTGGGAGGTTAAATATGCCTATGAATGCCAGTTGATCCACGCAGGTCCCGTGAACGCGAGCAGGGACTCCATCTGGACTAATTGCTTTCTGTGAAATTCCTTTCCACCCGAACCACCCCCTCTCCGGGCACTTTCCCTTGCAACCGCTAGAGATGCTACACTTGTCGTTTTACTTCCCCCCTTGACTCCATTCAAGGACCCAAGCAGTCTTTCCAGGTGCAGCAGAGGTTCACCTGCACCTCCTCCAACCTCATCTATTGCATCCGCTGCTCTAGATGTCAGCTGCTCTACATCGGTGAGACCAAGCGTAGGCTCGGCGATTGCTTCGCCGAACACCTCCGCTCGGTTCGGAATAACCAACCTGATCTCCCGGTGGCTCAGTACTTCAGCACCCCTCCCATTCTGAATCCGACCTTTCTATCCTGGGCCTCCTCCATGGACAGTGAGGAGCAGCCCCTCATATTTCGCTTGGGCAGTTGCACCCCAGTGGTATGAACATTGACTTCTCTAATTTCAGGTAGTTCCTACTTTCTCCTCCCCTTCTCAGCTCTCCCTCAGCCCACTGGTTCTACCTCTTCCTTTCTACTTCCTGAAGAAGGGGTTCTATCCAAAACGTTTCCTATTTCCTTCGCTCCATAGATGCTGCCTCACCCGCTGAGTTTCTCCAGCACTTTTGTCTACCATATTCCTTCATCTCCCTCTACATATTTATGAGGATGTTGCCAGGAATAGAAGGTCTGACCTATAGGCAGAGGTTGAGTAGGCTGGGACTGTATTCCTTGGGGCACAGGAGGATGAGGGGTGATCTTATAAAGCTGTATAAAATCATGAGGAATAGATCGGGATGATGCACAGTCTCTTCCCTAGAGTGGTTGAATCGCGAACAAGAGGACATAGGTTTGAGGGGAAGGGGAAAAGATTTAATAGGAATCTGATGGGTAACTTTTTCACACAAAGGGTGATGGGTGTATGGAACAAGCTGCCAGAGGAATTAGTTGAAGCTAGGACTATCCCAACATTTAAGAAACATTTAGACAGGTACAATGATAGGACAGGTTTGGAAGGATATGGAATAAACATGGGCACGTTGGGCACAGTTAATGGTCCTATAACTTAATTCTTTGTCAAAGACCCATTTGAAATGAACTCCAAGCCATCAGTTATCTGTACCACATTAGATGCAATTTAAGTATTTAAACAAACACTTCCCATCTCCTGAAGAGGAAATGTAATGCTTTCCTTTCTTGGTGCTATCCCTGCATTTGCAGCGAGCACATACATGGATCGCTCTGACAATCCGAGCTGCCAGAGCGGTCTACTCAGAATCTATGTCCATAATTGATTTATCATGCAGAGGCTGGTTTCCCGAGCCACAGGCTGAACTAGCAAGTTTTATGTTTAGAATAACCATAAAAGGTTGTATTATTATTCCCGACAAAGCGGAAAGCATGGCTGCATAGCCCAGTCAGACAGAGCGACAACCTAGAGCGGGATCTTGCTGACTTCATTGCAAGACCCGACTGATAAGGCAAATTGAAGGGAGACAAACATAACTTCTTTCTCCTTGTAGCGAGTGTATTTTTTGCCACTGTTATGCCACATATTTTTGCAACTGGTGAATGAGCCTGGAAACAAACAACTGGTGAATGAGCCTGGTATTCCATTGAGCCATAATTTCATTAAATGCTTTGTGATCCAACACCCATTTTGTGTTGTCATTGATTATACGTGATGACATTCAAACGTAAATTGAGATTAGGTAAATTATTACAGGATATTCTGTCTTGATCGCACACATGTGACTAACATACTCCACCACCATAGTGATCAACTTAACGTTTGAGCATGCAGATTATGCACATTTACTCAATAACCCTTTAACCTATAGAATGCACCTAGTGTCTATAGGTAGTTCATACCAAGAACTGAATAATTGTTAATTGATGCAAATCTCCTCTGCCTCTGAACTAGATGGCATTCATAATTTTCCACCTTAGAGCCCCATCAGTTTATAATATAACTGAAATTTTACTGACCAGATTACTGGAGCAACGCTGAATACTGTTTGTCAACCATAATGTTCGTCTACCATTATACCACAAGGTTATAATGACCTTGGTAGCTTCAGCTGGTAATAGCATAAGGTCTGTCAAAAGACGTATATGGCATTTGAGATTATTACTTTGCACAGCTGAATTATAGCCACTATATTTTCAATTATACTTAATGAAGGCTGTTTTATCACAACAAGATTGTTTGAGGCTCCTATTAATTCCAATCTCTTACCCCAAGGCTGAATCACAGGCTAATTAATAGTTAAAAGTAAATCCCAATGATGAATAAATCTAATTGGTATCACCTTCATTTTCTTAAACATAGAGTGAGGCTGAAACAGTTGATTTTAACAACATACAGCTTTAGAATATCCTCCAGACATAACAAATGTTTTTGAGCTCTGAGCAGTCCAAGCATTGGTTTTAGTAAACTGGTAAATAACCTGGGAACTGAAGTTAACCCATTTTGCAATGTTTTATCATCGCCTTATCCAGATAATTTTCAAAATGTCTCCAGTGATCTCTGTAAATGGGAGCATCCTAAGGAAATCAGATTCGAAGTTTCCTATTTTGGAATTTTTTTTACTGCACATGCGAGTTAAACGACATTCTGAATTTTTTCCACAATGAACAGTCCATGCCTGCGAATTCTGTACCTGCTCGAGCTACAACTGTGGCCCGTTTTCCAAGCCAGTCCCAAAAGCCATTCCTGGTCATAATACTGAGCCTGCCTCGAAAGACAACTTTGGACAATTTTGTGCTTGGAACCTTAGTATTGTGCAGCTTTACATGGTTAGATGCCAACCATTTGTGCTTTGTAAGGCCACTAGGACCCCTTCCATCCTAAGGGAAATGCTATTTTCATACAACACATAAACTAAACTCATGTTATCATTATCATTAGTACAAAACAAGTGTAAATGTTACCAACTTGTAGATGGTCCCATATTTTTCCTGAGCCCGACTTGGGTCTCGGATTTAAGACCTCCATCCAACTTTCATGCTGCCACCAACTTCAGTGAACTGCTTACTGCCAACGAAGGCGTGGGGTGTGTTGTTGCCACAACTATGAGGCTGTGCTAGTTGTTGGTACGTTGTTGGTACTTCGATTGGTCCGACAGTTTTATCTGTTGAATAGGTCTTACCTCAAGAGAAGGTTCAGCGGCTTGTTTTAATGTCACCCCTGAAGTGTTGTTCATTCCCGGCATTTATAGCATAAGGGGAACTCTAGCCCCTTCCGGGCATTCTGCCACCTTCGTTTGCGAGGATTCCCTTGAATCCATACGTATTTATTCCAGTATGTTCCACAGACATACTTTTAGAATTTTGAAGTCGGTTACACTGACCACTCGCACTCTCCTCCACAGAGAGGGGATTCTTAAACAGCCATGAACAGGTACTGCCGCAGGCCCCTGCCTCGTAGTATGCTTACCAGCTATACCTTCGATCTCCGAGTCAGAACAAACTGATTCCGTATGTTCACTTCCTCCAAGAGGGAGATATCATGCAGTCCTTCTATAGGTGCTGCTGCCAGAGTCTCCCGAGGAGACCCTCAAATATAAAGCTCCTCTTACTGGAGCATATCATGCTGGAACATCCTCTCCATCAGGAACTCTTTCCAGATAGCCCTCCAACAGGTGCTGCTGCCACGGGCCCCTGAAGAGACTCGCGGATATAAAGCTCCTCTTGCTGGAGCATATCATGCTGGAGCTCTTTTTATTGGCCCTTCTTAGCTTTCAATATGCTCTGCAATACCTCCAACCTCAGGGTCAGAACAAAACTGCCCTGGTAAGCTCACCTCCTCCATGAGGGAGGCATTATGCAGCCCTTCTACAGGTGCTGCTGCCATGGGCCCCCAAGAGGACTCCTCTTCCCAGTCCCATACTGACTTTCTGTCCTGGGCTTCCAGCTTTGCCACAGTGAGACCACATGCAAACTGGAAAAACTGTACCTCGTATTCCACTTTGGTAGCTTACAACACAATGATATGAACATTGAATTGTCCAAATTTAGATCACAACAAGTATTGGGAAGAAATATTGTCAAGATCGTTGTGGGAGCCTGTGGGGTTATGATGGTTGGTTGTGCCTAGCCTATCCCCTGGGATGGAAACAGAGATATCCAGAAAGGCAAGGGATGAATCAGAGATGAACTGTGTGAAGATGACAGCAGGATGGAAATTGGCAGCAGAAGTGATGAAATATTTGAGTTCTCAGTGAGAGCAAGCAGTAGTATTGAGGCAGTTGTCAGTGTGGCAGAGAGAGGGTGCATCAACAAATACTGCCCCAAATATCCAGTTAAAAAGACAGATGTAGCTTGGCCCCACGTCAGTGCCCATAGCTACAGCTTTGATGTGGAGATAGTGAGTGGAGATGAAGGAGAAGCTGTTCAAAGGGCTGGGAGATTGCAACCTTCACGTGGTCCGCCCTGTTTCGACAAATGCAATCAACCCAGCATGCACAATCAAATAAGATCAAATAGACCAAGTTGTCCTACAACTTTAGGCGGTGCACACCATACGCAAGAAGAAGAAGCAGCTGTTCAATATGATGTCAGTGAAAATTAAGAAAGCTGCACATGCAGCATCTGCAATGTTTTGATTTTCAGAACTAGATTTGTCTTCTATTATCAAAACAAGGCTATGCATGGCAGGGCCGGCCTTAGGAGGTGCGGGGCCCAATTGGGAACTATTTTCATAGAAATATAAATATGTAATTATAAATGAGTCATATTCAGGCATGTGCCGTGTGTAATTACTCAGGGAGGCAGTCAGTCAAAATCTTAAACCACGCATGTGCAGATTGTTCTCCTCTCTGTAAAAATAAAAAATAAAAATAAAGAAAGTAACAATTCAATTTGCCCAAGGCTCCAAATCTCCTTCATTCTGAATTACTGAATGGGTGGGGGGGTGGAGGTGGACTGATGTGGAGAGATGGTGGGAAAAACGGGAGCACACCGGGACAAGTTGAATCAGTTGTGATCTTATTGAATGACAATACTAGTTCAAAAGACCAATTGGAGGGAGAGTTCCTTTCACAGCGTTTGGGGAGTCTGACCAGGGGTAAAGTTGCGGGAACGGCAGCAGCGTTGAGAAGGAGGGGGTTGGGAATCATGCCAGTAACCTACTCACTCACCGCTGCCGCAGTGTTACAGGCGCGGAACCACCGCATTGTGGCCGGATGGCTACGGGCGACCGTAGTATGTATGCTTACCAGCTATACCTTCGATCTCCGAGTCAGAACAAACTGATTCCGTATGTTCACTTCCTCCAAGAGGGAGATATCATGCAGTCCTTCTATAGGTGCTGCCAGAGTCTCCTGAGGAGACCCTCGAATATAAAGCTCCTTTTGCTGTAGCGTATCGTGATGGAGCATCCTCTCCATCAGGAGCTCTTCCCAGAGCCATTCTATGTGAGCGTGAACAAGGGACCAATTGAGGTTACTCGCACTGACATATTGAGTAAGCTCCACCGCCCGCTGTCCTGTTATCCATCGCCTGCTGACCCGCCCTTGAGCTGGATGCTGGCATGATTCTCGCCCCCCTCCTTCTCAACGCTCCTGCCCTCCCCGCAACTTTACCCCTGGCTCTGGCCAGACTCCCCACACGCTGTGAAAGGAACTCCCCCCCAGCAGCACTGTCCTTTTACAGCTGCTTCCCACTTTACAGCTGCTTCCCATCAGCTGCTAGGAATGAGGGATAGACTTGGCTTTTCTTCAGTACAGCAACATTGTTCTTGATCTATCTTTCTTGGCTAACAATTATGTGTTAACTACTGGCTGTTAACAAGTGCTAACAGTGGTAGTGAACAAATCGTTTTTGTCTGATGGCCGGTGCAGCGGTTTTTATCCATGTTCAATTTTTTTAATAATCCGTATTTAACAAGGCAAATGTTTTTTTTTTTAAATCTGTATTTAACAACGCGAATTTGTATTTCCGTACGAAATACTGAGAATTAGCGCGGGGCCCCCTTAGGCGTGGGGCCCAATTGGGAGCGATCGGTCCAATTGGCTTAAGGTCGGCACTGATGGGTAGAGCTTTAAACATTGGCTGGGTAAGAATGGGGCCATCATTAATGGTTCAAGGGTTTATTGATTGCCACGTGTACCAAGGTACAGTGAAATACCTCTTTTGCACACAGATCAGCAAGAGTATCCTTGAACGTAAACCCAATCCCCCTGGTTAGTGCAGAATGTACAGAATGTCCATATGCAAGAGGTGCCACTTTGGCATCATTTTTCAGTCCCAGCTTTTTTTTTAAAATTTCAAAATAGACTTTATTCTGGTAATAAATATATACAATACATGAACCGTGCAAAAAAATTCATCCAACATTTTCAGAGACTATACAAAATATTCCATACAGTCTACATACATTGCACAAATTTCACAAATTTATCCCCCACCCTTGCCACTCATGTGGCCCACTGGCGTGGAATCCCTTCCCTTATTTTGAGGGGCGTCTCCACCCAATGTCCAGCAGCAGAAGGAACCTAGACTGTGGTCCTCCCCCACCGAGCCTTGGCGTTGGCTGCATCGAGCTTCAGTGCATCCCTCAGCACGTACTCCTGCAGTCTGCAGCAGGCCAGTTGGCAACATTCCCCGACGGACATCTCACTCCGCTGGGTGGTAAACAACGCTCGGGCAGACCAAGGAGCGTCTTTCACCGAGTTGATGACCTTCTGCAGCAGGCCACAAAGGCCCATTGCAGCCGTGCCTCCATTCTGGTCGTTCCGCGAACCAAGGTCCCTCTCCCACCCTCTTCAGCTATTGTTGAGGTCAATCATTGTACACTCCACATGATTTTCCATTAATGTGTAATTACGTGTTCTCTCTATGTCCTAGATCATTGCTTCTACTTTTGCCCATCTGCTGGATGCTGTATGAGATTCGACCCTGCAGCTCTCAATGAGGAAAGTTTGCTCTTAAGCCGGCAAGTTCTCTTAACGTCATTTATTTTAGCCTCTCCTTGTTTTGCATTTCTCCTTTTGATGTAGTTAGTGCAAGGTACAGTAGCTGTAGCAACAAAGGTGGCTCGGTGCCCAATGTAATCTACGCTCAATCTAAGCAGGAAGTGTGAGAGCCTGTAAAATCTTGGTTGAAATTATAATATCTTTCAAATTTAAATCAGTTTACTTACGGCGGACATATTGCAGTGCTCAGGTAACAGTGCCTTCTTCTAAACTCCTGAACAGCAAGGAGATGAGGTGACCTACAGGTAAAGAATTTCATTGTAGTAACTGATTGATTTGTTATGGTTGAACTACAACCTCATTGCGTTGCTGTCAGTAAATGAGGAAGAAATAAAATGCAGTTTGAGAGAAGCAAACTATTTTGGTGGGTGTGGTTAGGACCAAAGACAGGGCTTTATATTTAAGCTGTACGTAAGAAAGCAGCAGAATCTCTTATTTTTAACCAGAGGTCATGGGATAGAGAAGCAGAGTTAATGATTTACAGAGGTGAAATCCAGCTCCTAAGTGTGCATTATGTATGAAAAATGAGCGCTGTACAGTTGACGCTTGGGAGGTGAAATACTTTGGTGTTCCTTTCACTCCTAAGGCAGGTGGAATGCAATATTTCAAGTTTAAAAATAAATAAATGCACGGTACCCCTTAAATGCAAATCACAATTCTATGCCTTCCATTGCATGTTTCTGTTTCAGTTGATATCGACACGTGGATACCACAGAAAAACTACAAAGGTTGCTTAAAGAACAACACAACATTTATTTTTGGTGGAAGGAACTGCAGATGGTGGTTTAAACTAAAGATAGACTCGGAATGCTGGAGTAACTCAGCGGGACAGGCGGCATCTCTGGAGAGAAGAAATGGGTGATGCTTCGGGTCAGCCCAGCCCATGAACCAACGTCCCTTTCCTTGCCCGCCCACCTTTGATTCTCAAGAGGCTTCACCTGCAGCCGAGCTTGAAGGCATTGGAGGCAATACCCCCGGTCCCTCTCCTACCAGCCGACTCCTCGTGTCTATTATCACTAGCGGCTCTGTCCTCCTCGACTCCCCAGTCTTCGGCAGCTTCCTAACTTCCCCCACAGTCAGCTGCGGCCTGCTGGGTCCTTCATAGCGGGGAACCAGGCCTGCAGATTGGCAGGCCCCAGATCCAAACATGTTCACAGTCCTCATTCTCGTTCTCGTCCTCGGCGGCCCACTCTTGTTGGGCTCTGTCATGTTGGGCTCCTTGGCATATCCCAGGGGATTTCTGCTGCCGCCGTAGCACATCCTGGGAAGGGCCATTCTGTGCGCTGTGTAAAAACAAACTTGAAATTATGTCATGGAAATAATGTGGCAGTTCTCCTGAAGAAATGGTTTAACTACTGTTTAGTTTTATTTAGTTGATTATTGTCACGTGTACCGAGGTACAGTGAAAAGCTTTTGTTTGCGTGCTATCCAGTCAAAGATAGAACACCAATATAATCTAGTCATCCACTGTACACAGAAAAAGGGTAAAGGATGCAGCCTTCAGTGCACAGATATACAATAACAAGTACGATAAAGTGCAACTAAAGATAGTTCGAAGATCTCCAATGAGGTAGATGGGAAGTTCAGGACCCGCACGCTAGCTGATGAGAGGACCGTTCAGTTGCCTGATAACAGCTGCGAAGAAACTGTTCCTGAATGTGGAAGAATGCAGTTTCAAACGTCCGTACCTCTTGCCTGTTGGAGAGGGGAGAAGGGGGATTGATTTGATCCTTGATTATGCTGGCAGCCTTGCTGATGCATGATGGTGCAGAAGGCGACCACGGAAGGGTGGCTGGTTTTTGGGACGGTCTGGACTACATCCACTTCTTTATGGGCAGAGATTAAGAAAACATCTGCCAATTTTGGATGCATTGAATTAAGAGCATTTATAACGGGGAAACAGAAGATATTTGCAATATCAAATTCCCTCAGATAATCAAATAATTCTGGGTGCAAACTGCTTTTGAAGCAATGCCATTTGCCTGATTTTGGTGGTCTGAAGCTTCTCCATGATGTCAGGAAGATGCATTTCATATTTTTACATTGTGCCTCTGTATAGGCAGATAAAGAAGCATATCTTTAATTCTGTTCTTCAGAGCAAATTGTAGCAGAGAACATGGAGCCAGAATTTGAATTGGAAATTGTGGCCAAGTCAATCGAGAATCAAAATGATCTTGAATTTCCTCAACCTGACCTGCCTCTGCCTCAGAAAGGTATGAATTTAATAGTACATTCCTTAAAATCGTCCTATTAACTTGCTATTTTTCTCTTTACTGACCCAAACATACATCCCTTCGCCCACTCCTAGTTTAGTTTAGTTTAGTTTGGTTTAGAGATACAGCGCGGAAACAGGCCCTTCAACCCACTGAGTCTGCGTCAACCAGTGATCCTGTACACCAGCACTATCCTACACACACTAGGGACAATTTACAATTATACCAAACTAATTAATCTTCCAACCTGTACGTCTTTGGAGTGTGGGAGGAAACTGGAGATCCCGGAGAAAACCTACGCAGGTCACGGGGAGAATGTAGACACTCCATACAGATAAGCACGGAGTCAGGATTTAACCCGGGTCTCTGCCACTGAGGCAGCAACTCTACTACTGAGCCATCATGCTGCCCAGGCTCTTCTTAATCTCATCTATAGACAAACTAATCTTACCCAAAGATTTCCTACATTTCCTATTGTCTAATCTCTCAAGTCTAAAAGTAATGCATGTTCAAAGTACCTAGATTTGGGTAGAAACCTAATTCATTTTGAAATAATGTATTTATCATCAATTATCATGCAATTACATTGAGTACTATACATTGGCATACATAAATTGCTTTACCAATATAAATGATCAGTTTTATTATTGTTATCGTTTATCGTCAAGTTGGGAAAAGGGGATGTACAAGGATCTAGGGGTCCTTGTACATCAGTCTATGAAAGTATGCATGCAGGTACAGCAGGCAGTGACGAAAGCGAATGGCATGTTGGCCTTTATAAAAAGAGGAATCAAATATAGGAGCAAAGAGGTCCTTCTGCAGTTGTACAGAGCCCTAGTGAGACCACACCTGGAGTATTGTGTGCAGTTTTGGTCCCTTAATTTGAGGAAGGACATTATTGCTACTGAGGGTGTGCTGTGTAGGTTTACAAGGTTAATTCCCGGGATGGCTGGACTGTCATATGCTGAGAGAATGGAGCAACTGGGCTTGTACACTATGGAGTTTAGAAGGATGAGAGGGATCTCATTGAAAAATATAAGATTGTTAAGGGCTTGGACGCACTAGAGGCAGGAAACATGTTCCAGATGTTGGGGGAGTCCAGAACCAAGATACAAGATACAATTTATTTGTCATTTGGACCCCTTGAGGTCCAAACGAATTGACGTGACCAGGGGCCACAGTTAGTTTAAGAATAAGAAGTAAACCATTTAGAACGTAGACGAGGAAACACTTTTTCTCACAGAGAGTCGTGAGTCTGTGGAATTCTCTGCCTCAGAGGGCAGTAGAGGCAGGTTCTCTGGATGCTTTCAAGAGAGAGCTAGATAGGGCTCTTAAAAATAGCAGAGTCAGGGGATATGGGGAGAAGGCAGGAATGGGCTACTGATTGGGGATGATCAGCCATGATCACATTGAATGGCGGTGCTGGCTCGAAGGGCCGAATGGCCACTCCTGCACCTATTGTCTATTGTCTATTGTCTATTGTCTATTGAGAAGGCATTAAATAAGTCCTCTCTGTTTGGATTAATTATCCCAGTTTTGACTGCCTTATGTTTTGTCAATGACTTGTCTTTTTTTCTAGGATCATTCAACTTTGCCCTCCTTTCTGCATCTGTAATTGCTTCCATAAGTGGACTTATCTTTGGCTATGAGCTTGCAAACATTTCGGGAGCGCTTCTGCAACTGACCATCGATTACCAGCTTACCTGCAGGATGCAAGAATTACTTGTCAGTGCAATCTTAATTGGAGGCACAATGGGTTCCATTGCTGGTGGTTACATGATTGATCGATGGGAAAGAAGGATAGGAATCGTTCTAACAACTTCCTGTTTTGTAATTGGCAATGTCATTATGTCTTCCTCTATGTCCTACCCAATACTCATTCTGGGTCGCATCATTGTGGGAATCGCTACAACCTCGGGTGTATTTTCAGCATGCATTTATCTGTCAGAGATTGCACCATTCAACAAAAGAGGAATGTTGGTTGCTATGATTGAATTCCAGATTGTTACTGGAGTTTTGTTGGCATATGTTGTTAATTATGCGTTCGCTAACATCTCGAATGGTTGGCGATGGATGTTTGGTATTAATCTCATTCCAGCTGTGCTGCAACTCATTGGTGTGTTCTTTCTCCCATCAAGCCCTCGCTTTATGATTAAGAAAGGCTATGATGAAAAGGCAAGTCTCATCCTAATGAAAATCAGATCCTATTCCAATGTTGCCGATGAAATAACAACCATCAAATCTTCCTTGAGCAATGAAAGCAATTATACATTTCTGGACATATTTCGGACAAAGGAAAACATAAGGCGACGAGTGGGCATAGGATTTGGTTTGGTTATATTCTTGCAAGCTTCAGGCCAACCAAACGTTTTATATTATGCATCAACTATCTTAAGATCCGTTGGGTTTGCAAGTGATAAAACGGCAACCTTAGCTTCAATAAGTGTAGGGCTGGTGAAAGTGCTTGGCACAGTTACAACAATGTTCCTCATCGATCGAATAGGACGCAAAGCATTTCTTTACATTGGAAGTATTGGTATGATTGTAATGTTGATTTTTCTGGCAATGGTAGTGCATGAAATTCCATTGCAACTCAGGGATGTCTGCCATACACCCAATTATACTTATCATCAGCAAAATAATGTCACATATTCAATGCCTGGATATATTTCAACAACTCCCACTGTCTTTGCATCAAAGGCACATGTTGGTTCATCTGAAATTAGAAACTCTTCAATTATGGAACAAAATAACATGGGAAATACAACAACGTCTGTGAAGAATAGAGATGGGACGGAACAAGTCTCTCCTTTGTTGAAATGGCTGTCCCTTGCTTTCCTCCTTACATATATTGCTGCCTATTCAATAAGTTTTGGACCAGGTAAATATCACTGTCAAAATTAATCTTGCATGGATGATACTTTGGATAGGAAATTGATAAACTGTAATCTCAGTTCCGTTTAGTTTATTGTCATGTTTTGTATCAGGTACAGTGAAAAGCGTTTGTTGCGTGCTATCCAGTAAGCAGAAAGACAATGCATGATTACAGTTGAGCCATTTACAGTTTATAAGCTAATAATGTTTAGTGCAAGGAAAAGCCAGCAAAGTCCAATCAAAGATAATGCAAAGGTCACGATAGAGGTAGATGTGGTAGGATGATTCAGTTCCCTGATAACAGCTGGGAAGAAATTATCCCTGAATCTTGAGGTGTGTGTTTTCACGCCTGTTGGGAAAGGAGTGAAAAGGGAGTGGCCAGTGGGACTGCTCCTTGATTATGCTGCTGGCCTTGCCAAGGCAACATGAGGTATACATGGAGTCAATAGAAGGGAGACAAAAGTGCTGGAGAAACTCAGCGGGTGAGGCAGCATCTATGGAGCGAAGGAAATAGGCAACGTTTCGGGCCGAAACCCTTCTTCAGACTGATGTAGGGTGGTGGTGGGGTGGGGTGGGGAGAAGAAAGGAGAAAGGAAGAGGAGGAGCCCGAGGGCTGAGGGAGAGCTGAGAAGGGAGGAGACAGCAAGGGCTACCGGAAATTGGAGAAGTCAATGTTTATGCCGCTAGGGTGCAAACTGCCCAAGGTGAGGTGCTGCTCCTCCAATTTCCGGTGGTGCTCAATCTGGCCATGGAGGAGGCCCAGGGCAGAAAGGTTGGATTCGGAATGGGAGGGGGAGTTGAAGTGCTGAGCCACAGGGAGATTAGGTTGGTTAATGCGGACCGAGCGGAGGTGTTCGACAAAATGATCGCCAAGCCTACGCTTGGTCTCACCGATGTAGATCAGCTGACATCTAGAGCAGCGGATGCGATAGATGAGGTTGGAGGAGAGGAGATACAGGTGAACCTTTGTCGCACCTGGAACGACTGCTTGGAACCTTGAATGGAGTCGAGGGGGGAGGTAAAGCGACAAGTGTAGCATCTCTTATGTTTGCAAGGGAAAGTGCCCGGGGAGGGGGCGGTACGGGTGTGAAGGGAGGAATTGACCAGGGAGTTACGGAGGGAGCGGTCTTTGCGGAAAGCCACCAGGGGAGGAGATGGGAAGATGTGGCAAGTGGTGGGATCACGTTGGAGGTGGCGAAAATGACGGAGGACTATTTGTTGTATGTGACGGCTGGTGGGGTGAAAGGTGAGGACTAGGGGAACTCTGCCCTTGTTCCGAGTGGGGGGGATGGGGAGAGAGAGCAGTGTTGCGGGGTATTGAAGAGACCCTGGTGAGAGCCTCATTTATAGTAGGGAAGAGGAACCCCCGTTCCCTGAAGAATGAGGACATTTCCGATGCCCTGGTTTGGAACACCTCATCCTGGGAGCAGATGCGGCATAGACAGAGGAATTGGGAGTAGGAGATGGAGTCCTTACAGGAAGCAGGGTGGGAAGAAGTGTAGTCCAGATAGCCATGGGAGTCAGTGGGTTTATAGTGGATGTCGATCAGAAGTCTATTGGGGACATGCCAAACTTCCTAAGCCTTCCAGAATTAGGGTTTAGAGTTAGAGTTCTTTAGTTGGTTAAATGTATTGTAATATAACGTTGACCTCATTGTCGTGATTATGAATTGTGCTCCATTTGCACCGAAGGTTTGGAATCTGCTGAGCCTTTACACTCATGCTAACATGATCCGCTGTTAAATTTGTAAAATGATTGCCTATAAACAGTATTTAAAGTTTTTTCTCTTTAATTACAGTGGTGTGGGTACTGCTGAGTGAACTATTTCCACTTGGGATAAAAGGCAGAGCTGTAGCTTTCATAGGAAGCTTGAATTGGTGTTTGAACCTGGTTATTGCTCTAACCTTTTTGTCCATGACAGGTAAAGAAAAGTTAATTATCAGATGGCTTGAGATTATAACGTAGACAATAAGTGTTACAGTTTAAAATTTGAATTGTAATGTTTTGCAAATCACTTCCCCAGACTAACAAAATGGAATTGTGTGTATGTAGTGTCCTTGACTGCTCATCCCTCTATCATTGAGGACTAGACCAATGCTGTTTTCCTAGTGAAGAATCAACAAAAACAAAAGCATTAGATTGAGTGCAATGAAAATAGTTCACTTTTTCAGTTTTTAGTTTATTGTCATTTGTACCACTGATGTACAGTGAAATGCTTTTGTTGCATGCTAACCAGTCAGCGGAAATACAATACATCATTCCAATCGAGCCATTCACAGTGTACAGATAAGGGAATAACGTTTAGTGCAAGGTAAAGCCAGTAGACCCAGGGTCCCCAATGAAGTAGATAGTAGTTCAGGACAGCAGGATGGTTCAGTTGCCTGAGAACAGCTGGGAAGAAACTGTCCCCCATTCTGGAGGTGTGCATTTTCAAACTTCTCTCCCTTTTGCCCGATGGAAGGGAGGTTGGTTTGTGTGATGGTCTGGGCTGCGTCCACAATTCGCTGCAATTTCTTACGGTATTCCCAAACCAAGCTGATCAGTTCCCACAGCATTGTTGCAGGGAAATGGAGCTGTTCCCAAACCAAGCTGTGATGTATCCTGATAAAGTGCTTTCTGCGGCGCATCTGTAGAGGTTGATGGGGGTTGTTGGGGACATGCCAAACCTCCTAAGCCGAGCGGCAATAAATCTAAATAGTGTGGTAAAGTGCCTCAAGATTATTTTTATATGAATTCTCTCGCTCGTTTCAATCTTCAGATCCCTTTCTCCCTTCTTACGATACAACAAGAGTGATCTTCCAGTCCTCCAGCACAAAGCCTGATTCCAGCGAAGTTTGGAAAATAGTGCTTGGAGCCTTGTCTATTTCCTTCCTTAATGTTTTTCAGAGTGTGGAGCATGCCTTATCTGTCCCTGGATATTTAAGGTGCCAATCCTTCAATATTTATCACCCTCAAATATCGTAATATTTAATATGGACAAACCTCCTTGCTTCCTGCTCTTCAAGTACATTTCTGTCTAGTTTAGCAAAAAACAAAGCTTGGGAGGAACTAAGCGGATCCAGCAGCATCTGTTGAGAGAATGGACAGATGATGTCTTGTATCAGGCCCCTTCTTTAGTCTGATTGGAGTGGACGTGTGGGGGAGAGAGAATGCAGGAAAAGAAAGGTGAGGTCGACAAAACCTGGCAAGTGATGTTAAATATGGGAAGAAGAGGAGGTCTGAAATGTAAAGCTGAAGGGAGGAATATGGTGGGGAGGAGAAAGGGGGAATAAAAGGGAAATGCCAGACTCGATGAGCGTATGGAGGAGGGGAAAGGATGAGGGTGACTGGGTGGGGGGTGATGGTAGGAACATTGTGTGTGTATTGGGGTGGAGGGCTCGGGGGAGATTAGAAAGGGTTGGGAGGGTGTTGCTCTCCCACCCCATTTCTCTTTTCCAGCTTTCTTCCCCCTCCTCCCTCCACTCCAATCAGTCTGAAGAAAGGTCCCGAATCAAACATCGTCTGTCCATTCCCTTCACAGAGTACCACTAACACTTTATGTTTTGCTCACAATTCCAGCACGTGTAGGTTTGCATGTCTCCATTTAATTTAGTAAGTATGTCAGCAAGCTTGAAAATATGACATTCGGTCCCCTCATAGATGATAAAGATTGTGAATATTGGAGAACAAGCACTGACTCCAATGGCACCCCAAAATTCACAGCCTACCAGTTGGAAAAGGAGCAAATGTATTCCCACTCTTTACTTTCTTTCCAATAGCCAGTTCTGAATCAATGCCTGTAGATTACTCCCAATTTGCATGTGCTCTGACCTTGTTGGCTAATCTCTTGTGTGGAACTTTATCGAACATTTTCGTAAAATACAAATACATCACTGCTGTTCCTTATCTATTTTACCAGTCACATCCTCAGAGAACACCGGTAGATTCAGTGATAAATATTGCCACACTTTTCAAGCTGTTATGTAATGACATCCTTCATTATAGATCCCAGCATTTTCCCCGCCATTGATAAAGGCTAATTGGTCAGTATTACCCTGATTTTCCTCACCCTCCTTTCTTAAATAGTGAAATCACATTTGCCATCCTCCAATCCACAGGAACAATAGAAAACCACGAGGACTTTGGAAGATGATATTCAAAGCATCCACTTACCATAAAACATTCCCAGCAAAAACAAAGTGCTGGTGGAACTCAGCAGACCTGGCAGCATTTATGCAGGGAATTGGACAGTATATTTTGGTTTGCAAGCCTTCTTCAGAATGATGAATGGTCCCGACTCCTTAATGCAGCCTGTCCTATTCCCTCCACAGATGCAGCCTGGCCTGTTGAGTTTCACCAGCACTTTGTTTTTTGCTCAAGTTTCCAGCATCTAGTTTCTTGTGTCTCCATAAAACGTTCCCAGTAGTTTCCAATGTTCTGTGTTAACATACTTTAAGGTAATTTCAGTTTCAAAACTAACTCTCCACTCCAAACAAGACATATGTATTAGAAACAAGGAACTGCAGATGCTGGTTTTACAACAGACACAAAGTGCTGCAGTACCTCAGTGGGTCAGGCAGCATCTCTGGAGAACAGGGATAGCTGACGTTTCAGATTGGGACCCATCTTCAGACTGAGTCTGAAATTGCAATTGTAAATTTGCTTTAGACTCTTGCATAAAATAGTCCGTTTTTCATTTCAATTAAAGCTTCACAAAATCCAGGTTTCTACTGCAAACATAATATCCAATATAACTAGATCATCTGATTTACTAAATTGCAACTAAATATTTAGTCGGTTGACCAAGTCACAATATTTGTAATATTTACCAAAATCTAGAATTGTCTAATGTCCCTAAAAGAAAAGCAGCACACTAATATTTTGAACGTTCAGGAATCGTTATAACAAATCAATGTTTGTTTTTTTTAACAGATCCGGAACACGGTGTACTTTGATAAATCACGCTTATTCCATTGTGACAACTCGGTAGATTTGTAGCGAGGAACTGATTGACTTTCCTGTCCAGCTCATGTTACCAAATGAGATCTTGGCTGAAAGATCCAAAAATGTTTTTTTCCCTCCAAGTGCAGAGCCAAATGTAAATGTCAGATAAGCTGGGACACAAAGTTATTTTATTACAAAATTGGCATTTCCAATTATATAAATTTTCTGCTCTTGGCTTTCAAAGGTACGCCAAGAATATATGCAGATGGACAAATATTCAGAGAAGCACCACAATCCCTCTGCACCATTCCTTTCATTTCTCATTAAATGCTTACCCTGATCAGCCAAAATCCTCTGGTCAATAGCTGAATGGATGTGTGGAAAGAACACTTCATGCTTCCTTTCATGATCCTTGAAATACTGACTTTTAAAATCCCTGGGGGAATTATCATTCTTCAATATTACAATTTTACGATCAGTTCAGAACATGTTATTGTGGCAGGTCCAGCCACAGCATCTGTGGAAATCATGTGTGGAAAGTGCACAGCATCTCAATCCATGCTTTTGCAGTCGCCCAGATGGAGTAGCTGGATCCCTTTCTGTGGAAGCTTTCTGCCTGCAAATTGGCCACCATGTACATTGAATTATAATAAGGGAATAATAATTTCCCTTAAATATTACTCAATTTGCTCTAAAGTACTTTTTGATTCACTGAAATCCAGCCAGTGCTATTTGAAGTTAGTTGTTTTTCTTGTTTGCATATGAATTTGTGAGCCAGATGTCAAGGCAGGGCCCCTTATCCGCTTTATGGTGAATAAAAGTCTTGCCTTGACAGAGACAAATGTGAATGAAAGGGAGACACAACTGCAGAGACTGGAATCTTGAGCAAAACACAAAGTGCCGGGGTAACTCAACGGGCCAGGCAGCATCTGGGAAGGGAATGGACAGGCAGCGTATCGGGTCACTTCTTTAGACTTAATGCCAAAACTTAATGCCTGTCCATTCCTTCCCCAGCCTCTGCCTGATCCACTGAGTTCCTCCAGCACTTTGTGTATGACAGGGAACTAGAAACGCGAGGCAACGCTATCATATTTCCATTGAAATATCTCCAAACTCTTGATTCAGTGAATTTTGGTGTGGGACACACTTGGCTTCTCACTGAAGAATATTTGTCTTTGCACTTTAAAAAAATATTTCAGTATTTTAAGTACTTTGAGGCATTTAACCATGATAAGACAGTACTGAATCTAAACTTCCAACATCTGCATTTATAAAGGTTGGATCAGTTCATTTGCATTTGAAGGGAATCTTGAGTCCAACCTACTCAACTATTCACTGAGCAAACTCGCCCAAAAGTCTGTGGATGTTTGGCTCAAATGGATCTCTCAAGACTGACAACAATTTATTGTGGATAATGAACTGCTAAGGATGAACTAGCAGGTTAATGGAGCTGTGACACAAGTCAGTCATAAGCTTGGTGGATTGGATCCAAAGGGCTGAGTGATCCACGTTTTATGCTCTTGTCAATAAAAGATTCATTAACTGGCATGAATTAATTATTTGTTCAAAAGATTTAAAAAAAAACACTGCAAGTTACCGTTAAAACTAATTGAAAGAGAAGTTAAAGGTGAATTTACACCGTAACAGTCACTCTTGTGTGATTAATTGCAATTTTAAAAGTATTGTAATTCTTTGTATTGTTTGTATTTGTAAATTGTATTGCTTATTTGTTCCAGATTATGTTGGGCTGACGTGGATGTTTCTGATTTATGCCATGCTCAGTTTTGGCGGGCTGATTTTTATCATTTTATTTATACCTGAGACTAAGGGTCGGACGTTAGAGAACATATCAGAACAACTAGCCAAAGGGTAAGTTGATATGAAATTCTAAACTTGTAAATTGAGAGCAGCAAATGTAAACCTGCCTTGGGATTGGCTGATACTTTTTGCACGGGTACATAAGAGGTTAGTAACATTTGCAGCACAATAACAGTGGGTAATGACCGTCTCTTTAGTTTAGTTTATTATAGTTGTATATACCAAGGTACAGTGAAAAGCTTTTGTTTGTGTGCTGTTGAGGGTGGCACGGTGGCGCAGCGGTACTGTTGCCTTTCAACAGAGACCCGGGTTCAATCCTGACTCTGGGCGCTGACTGTACGGAGTTTGTACGTTCTTCTCCGTGACTTTGCGTGGGTTTTCTTAAGGATCTCCGGTTTCCTCCCACACTACAAAGATACACAGGTTTGTAGGCTAATTGGCCCCAGTGTCTGCAGGTTAGTGTTAGTGTACGGGGATCGCTGGTTGGTGTGGACTCGGTGGACCGACGAAGCTATTTCCCTGCTGTATCTCTAAACTAAACTAAACAGTCAGTGAAAAGACTGTACATGAATACAATTAAGCCGTCCACAGTGCACAGATAAAGGATAAAGGGGACAACCTTCATTGCAAAATATAACATTGAAGTCTGATAAAGTCCGATTAAGGATAGTTTAATGATCTCCAATGAGGTAGATGGGAGGTCAGGACTGTACTCTAGCCAATGAGAGGACCGTTCAGTTGCCTGATACACACAGTATATCTCTCAGTATATCTTTTCTAGACTGCATGGTTAATTAAACTTTGCTAGCAAATTAGTTGTAGAAAGCAGATTATTTGGAGCCTAGTTCTGAGCTGGTTATTCACTCGTGCATATGTGAAAAAGAAAAGAAACACATTTGAAATAATAAAGTGTGGCCTTGATAGCAATGAAGATGAATTTGGCTGACCAGAGACATATGATCTGGTCATTGCTTTAGCACATATTTTCTCAGGTGGGAAGCTAACTCATCTGATGCGTTCTCTGCTACCATCAGTGCTGCTCCCTCATTGTTTAGTTTAGTCCACGTTGAGTCCATGCCGACCAGCGATCCCCGCATACTAACACTATCCTACACACACTAGGGACAATTCACAATTTTACCAAGTCAATTAGCCTGCAAACCTGTACGTCTTTGGACGGCAGGAGGAAACCGGAACGCCCCGAGAAAACCTACGCAGGTCACATGGAGGACGTACAAATTCCATACAGACAGCACCCGTAGTTAGAATCAAACCTGGGTCTCTGGCACTGTAAGGCAGCAACTCTACCACTGCGCCACCATGCCGCCCACCGAATCATCTTGGAATGTTTGTTTCCATTCTGATGGCAGTGCAGTAAAGCTTTAAATTTTTCACTTGTCATAGGCAAGTATTAATAATTATAACAAGCTATATTCTCATTAGAAAATAATACTTTAAATAATTCTTCTTTGGTATAAGTTAGTCTATCCATAGCTATTTTCAGTTAATGGGTTCATGACAACATACTTTCACTCTGAAGGTACACAAAATTGCTGGAGAAACTCAGCGGGTGCAGCAGCATCTATGGAGCGAAGGAAATAGGCAACGTTTCGGGCCGAAACCCTTCTTCAGACTGATGGGGGGTGCGGGGGGAAGAAGGAAGGAAAAGGGGAGGAGGAGGAGCCCGAGGGCGGGCGGATAGGAGGGTGGGAGGAGACAGCTCGAGGGTTAAGGAAGTGGAGGAGACAGTAAGGGCTAGCAAAATTAAACCAAAATTAAACAGAGTGACATACTTTCACTCTGGCTTACTTTAAACAAAAGTAACCTATTGAAAAATCTTTTTCCTTGTTTGTCACCCAGAATACATATATTAATATAAGGGAGAAGAATTATTTAAGACTGAAAGGTTAAATTTCAACTTGAATTCTCACAAGCATGAAATTTTAATGATCTCTCAGGTACGATATAACTGGAGCTTGCTGTTTGACTGAACATATAAAGAAATTGCTCCCAGAACGATGTTGGGAACACAAAGGTGGTGAGCACTTAATCTGGGCTACTGCTACCCAATACCACACAGATGGTTTGGAGAACTATTTTGATGATAGTAGTTTGTAACACACAGTTCAAAATTTATATCTTTTGAAGTAATATTGCACTAATATAATGTTCTGTTTTCATTCATAATTGTCAATTAATTCTCATTTATTCTGAAGGAATGGCCTGCAAATATTGGTAGATGGTATTTGTTGACAGTCATAGGCATGTGCAGCACAGAAATAGACCCTTCATCCTAAATCGTCCGTGCTGACCAAGATGCCCCATCTAAGCCAGTTCAATTTGCCCATATCCCACTAAACATTTCCTATCCATCAGCCTATCCAAATGTATTTTAAATGTTGTTATTGTACATGCCACAACGACTTCTTCTGGTAGCTTGTCCCATATACCCACCACCCTCTGTGTGAAATAGTTTCCCTCAGGTTCCTATTAAATTTTCCACTTGTTTTAAACCTAAGCCCTCTAGTTCTCTACCTTGAGAAAAAGATTGTGCATGCATTCTATTGGTTCCCCTCATGATTGTATGCACCGCTATTAGACCGCCCTTCAACTTCATGCATTGCAAGGAATAAAATCTTAGCATGCCCAACGTCTTCCTATAGCTTAGGCCTTTGAGTCCTGGCAACATCCTCATAAATCCCTGTACCTTGATTTTGTTTTAAAAAAAGATATGTTTCCGCATGAAAATGTCTTAAGGTTCCGCATGGTAGGCTGCTCTGGAAGTTTAGATTGCATGGGATCCAGGGAGAGCTAGCTAAAGGGCCTGTTCCACGAGCATGCGACTTCATGCGGCACCATGCGGCAAGCACGACCTAACGAGGTCCCTTAAGCTGTACGGCCTCGCGGGGCCGGTCCCACTTCGATCGCCGGAGCCGTATGGAGTTGTGCGGAGCTGGTCCCGACATCGTCCCGACCGTGTTCAAAAATTCCGCGCGGCAATGGCCTGCCGGCCCGCAGCCGCCTCAACGCCGTACGCACTGCCTCGATGAGCATATGCAGCGTCTTGACACCGTACGCCCGTCTTGACGCCGTACGTCACGCGCGGACTTCGCTCGAACTTCACGTCACTCACTCGACCTCCGCGCGGCCCCCGCTTCTGGTTTGGTTGCGCTCGCCACATGCAGGCGCATGCTGTTGGGACCGGCCCTGTACGGGGATCAATCGACCTCCATGCGGCTCCCGCTTCCGGTTTGGTCGCGCTTGCCGCAAGCAGGTCACATGCCTGTGGGACAGGCTCTTAACTGGATAGATAATTGACTTCATGGAAGGAAGCAGAGGGTGATGTTGGAAGGTTGTTTTTTGGGCTGGAGGCTTGTGAATAGTGGTGCGCCTCAGGGATTGGTGCTGGGCCCATTGATGTTAGTGGTTTATACCGATGATTTGGATGTAATGTACGAGGCATGATTAAATTTGCAAGGGAAATAAAAGTGGGTGGTATCATAGGAAGATAATTATCATAAATTACAGCACAATCTTGATCAGTAGGGCAAGTGGGCTGAGAAATGGTTAATGGGGTGTAATGCAGACAAGTGTGAGGTGTATTTTGGGGTCAAACTAGCTCAGGACCATCATAGTACATGGCAGGGTCCTGGAGAGTATAGTAGAACAGATTGATTTAGAAGTGCAGCTACATAGTTTCATGAAAGTGGTATCACAGGTAGGGTAGTCAAGTCAACTTTATTTGTCACATACACATACAAGATGTACAGTGAAATGAAAGTGGATGAATTTCCTCAGCTGCCTGAGGTGGTAAAGGCACTGCCTTGCCCTTCTCACCAGTATCGCAGTGTGTGTAGTCGAGGTTTTTTGGCACATAGGCCGTCAACAGTGGTGTGCTGAGTATATGAAGGATGTTATGTGACAATTATACAAGATGTTGGTGAGGGCAAATGTGGAGTATTGTGTTTAGTTTTGATCAACCTGCTATAGAAAAGATATAGGTTACACAAAAAAGCTGGAGAAACTCAGCGGGTGCAGCAGCATCTATGGAGCGAAGGAAATAGGCAACGTTTCGGGCCGAAACCCTTCTTCAGACTGGATAAAAAAGATATAGTTAAGTTGGAAAGAGAGCAGAGAAGATTTACTAGGTTGTTACTAGGACTTGAGGGTCTGAACTATAGAGAGAGGTTGGGCAGGTTAGGACTATATTCCTTGGAGCGCAGAAAGATGATGGGTGAAATGATGGAGGTGTATAAGATCTTGAGTGGAATAGATAGGGTAGATGCACCAAGTCTTTTACCCAGAATAAAACAATCAGGAACTGAACGATATACGTTATGGGTGAAAGAGGAAACATTCAATGGGATCCTGAGTAGGAACCTTTTCACACAGTAGGTGGTGGATTCAAGAAACGAGCTGCCAGAGGAGGTAATTGAGGTAAGTACTATAACAAAATTTAAAAGACATTTGGACAGGTACAGTACATGGATATGAAAGGTTTAGAGGGATATGGGCCAAAAGCAGACAAGTGGGAGTAGTGTAGATGGGACTGCTTGGTCGGTGTGGGCATCTTGGGCCTCAGGGCCTGTTTCCACGCTGTATGACTCTATGTTTAAGAAGGAACTGCAGATGCTGGCAAATCGAAGGTACACAAAAAAGCTGGAGAAACACAGCGGGTGCAGCAGCATCTATGGAGCGAAGGAAATAGGCAACGTTTCGGGTCGAAACCCTTCTTCAGACCCTTCTTCTGAAGAAGGGTTTCAGCACGAAACATTGCCCATTTCCTTCCTCCATAGATGCTGCTGCACCCGCTGAGTTTCTCAAGCTTTTATTGAGTACCTGTATGACTCTGTTGCCCAAAGCAAATGCACTAAATAAAGGTAGACAAAAAAGCTGGAGAAACTCAGCAGCTGAGGCAGCATCTATGGAGCGAAGGAAATAGGCGACGTTTCAGGTTGAGACCTTTCTTCAGACGAAGAGTCTCGACCCGAAACATCGCCTATTTCTTTCACTCCAAAGATGCTGCCTCACCCGCTGAGTTTCTTCAGCTTTTTTTTCTGCCTTCGATTTTCCAGCATCTTGTTCCAGTTCCTTCTGAAAAATAGTGTGCTAAAGGGTCTCCAAACTAAACTATCCACTTGGGCAGCATTCTTATATTTGTTCAGTGCATATGCTCTCTGGCAGAACGTAACTCACTTATCTCAGTCCAGAGAGCTCAGGTGCATTTTTGCAAGGGCCAAAGAATTCAACACTAATGGTTATTGCCTTCCCTGGTGGAGTTTAATCTGCTGAATCTATAATGCGCTCAACTGTAGAGCACCGGGCCCTGTTTGCTCAGCTAGAACAAGTCTTTCAGCTGATGGGTTACCTGAACCATGCTCTGAAGGTTTTCGGCATTATTGACAGGAATAGCCCTCAGGTTATACGAGTGTGTCACGTTCCCTGGCAACTACCTAGATCATTGCAAGCTTGACTGACCGATAAGCATGATGGCTTTTAAATGTATTGTGGTGTTGACTTTATTGTAATCTTTCTTCACCAATAAAATTTGGTTCATTTTTAACTGCAACCCCCAACCCTAAACGTTCTCAAATGCAATCATTTCCATCTCTGCAACCTTCTCACCTCGTATTAACAGCAGATAGCAAGTGGACAATTGATTCCTTCCCAGGAGGTAGGTTTATGGGTTGATTATCTAAGCAATCTGATGTGGTTGGGAGCTTCACAGTTAGCTTGTCATCTCAACATAGATGTGGATTAAATCAAATGAAAGGAAACTACCAACAGAGGTCCACTTGAAGTGCCCAGTAAATGCTTCATTTTGATCTCCAACTGAGTTCCTCATCATCATGGATGTCTGTCATCAAACAATTCAATGCACTGTCAAGCAGAAACCTAGGACACTCCGAGATATAATGCGCAGGAACTCCAGAACTGACAATGTTTCAAACTAAACTGTTTCAGCAGATGCTTCCACATCTCTGCCAAATTACAAATTAGCCCGGATATGTAATGCCGACTACTAAAAGCAACATTTCCAATCCAACCATTTATCAGTCTACCATTATTTCTTAGACAAACAATTGAAGGTATTTAAGACTCTTACTCATCAGTAGACTGCTGAATGGTTGGGCTTTTCCTGGGCTAGTTGACTCGACATTTTACATAGTTGAAGTATGGACAGACTAACATCTGCAGTAAGTTGTGAATGGATCCCTAGACATCGTGGACAAATTTAAAATAGACACAAAATGCTGGAGTAGCTCAGATGGTCAGGCAGCATCTCTTGAGAAAAGGAATAGGTGACGTTTTGGGTCGAGACCCTCCTTCGGACTCCTGAAAAAGGGTCCTGAGAGAATTTAACATGGATCATCAATAAAGAGCCTTAATAAAACTTGGTCAATAGAAAATGTGAAAAATGTTCCACGAGAAGATTTACCTGGCAGGAAGAAAGTTGGTTGTGGCTACTCAGGCTATTCAGCACAGACCCAACAGAATATTACACTAGTCCTACAGGACAGTGTCCTCAGTCCAACTGTCTTCAGTTGTTTTATCAATGACCCTTTCTCCATAGTCAGTAGTGGGAATACTTGTTGCTATTTTATAGAGTTTAGTTCTACAAGCAATGAAGCAGTCTATACCATTATGCAGCAAGTTCAAGATCACTTTCTGTATTGAACTGATAAGTATCATTCATGTCTCATTGTGCTGAGCTGTGAGCATTTCCAGAAAGAGTGACTGGAACCACATCAACCCCCAAACCATACTCAATCACCCCTTGACTTTCAACATTCTTACCACCATTAACATCCTTGAGGTCAGATTCAGATTCAACTTAATTGTCATTGTGCAGTGTGTACAATGAAATGCAGTTAGCATCTCCCTAGAAGAGCGACATAAGAGGTCACCCCTATTTACAGAAACATTCAAAATGGGAACCCCCAAAGTTAAAACTGATCTGTCGTGTTTGCCGATAAAACAATTAAATTGATCAAAATACTTTAAGCTGTCAATTTTTCTCTTGACAAATGAAAAATGTTCTCACAAAACTAAAACAATCAAGAAATTAAAATGTCTCCAATATTTGGGTGGATTTATTTCATTGAATAATTTTAGTATCCTTTCACCTCAAATGACCATACTTCAACGGTGATGTGGCTACACGCTCTAGTCGAGTGAGTGTCACTGCCTGCTGAGCATCTGTAGCAATCCTTCACTACAAAGTACTTCCACTGACGTGACATTTCATGAGTGTTTTTTATTTGAGAAAGACTTTCAAACAAATTGGAGTATGAATTATCAAAAGATTCACTTTTGGACTGATTTCCTTTGAACTTGGACAGCTTTTCTGTTATGGAGAGCCAAGTGAGAGTGGGCCTGTGAGTAACAGCAGCTGCGGTTTATTTGCTTTCCTTTCTGTCAGTGAAAACTGTTTATCCTTTTTCACCAGTCAAAGGTTTGAAACTCAATCATCTTGCTCTTTCCATTTTTGGGGTAAGTGAAAGAAAGAAAGATTTACATTTAAACAGTGTGTTTGATGCCGTGGAACACATCTGCCAGTGCTTTTCAGCCAAAAGTTACTTTTGAAATCTAGTTTTACTGGCAAACACAAGGTGCGACTCACACAAAGGTTTATGAATAATTGACCATTTATCTGATTTTGCTGGTGTTAGTTGAGAGGTACTTGGCGACATACAGCGTCCACTCATTTGATAGACATAAAATGCTGGAGTAACTCAGCGGGACAGGAAGGATAGAAGGAATGGATGACGTTTCGGGTCAAGACCCTTCTTCAGACTAGAGTCAGGAGAAAGGGAAATGAGAAAGATAGATGGTGATATAGAGAGAGAGAGTTATAGAACAAATTAATGAAAGATATGCAAAAAAAGTAATGACGATAAAGGAAACAAGCCATTGTTTCAAGTTCAAGCAAAATATGTTGATGTTCCTCCAATCTCAACTTATTCGAGTTCAGTTCCTTACTTTTCCATTTTGTATGTTAATGTGGATGGGTACATGGTGGGTGTGGGAAGCTTCCAATACCTCATCCGAAAGACAACAGTTTTGGCATCAAAATGCCCTTCATTGAGAACCCCATTGCCCTGTCTGTTCCCCATCTGAGCTGCAAGGTTCATGAGCATGTTACCCCAGAAACTATCCATTGCCACTCCAACAATGTTGCCCACTTCCATTGAACTTGATGAGACGTTTGGTCATAATGCCACATCTGCCCTGGTCATGATGAATCTATTTCATGGACAACATTTGTAAAGGCACAACTTGTGGTAGATGCCAAATAGAATAAGTTGTTCATTTTTTTAAAGTTATATTTTCATGAACAATGTTGTTCCAAAAGAGCAGCCTCTGGAAAAATATTACTATTGTTCAAAATTTGGAATGCATTGTAAATTTCTTAGAGATAAAGTTGGGAGGCAGGATTCCTGGCAGGGGGGTAGTTCATTTCCTGTGGCTTTAAAGAGGTCAAATTTCAGAAGATTAGTTCAAAGTACAAACTATACTAAATTGTCCATTTATTTTCACACCACAATTTATGAACGTAAACGCTCTGGTATTTGCCCAGAAGAGCAATGATGCTAAAATTCACTGAGACCGAGGTCGAGTGGAAGTTCTTTTTATACCTTACTTGGCCCGTGATGGGAATAAAATTGGAACCAGTCAGACGGCTTCGTCCATTGAATTTTGTTGAAGAATGCTGTGTGGAATCATCTTAATATTACAAACACACAGAAGTGTTATGACCAGTAACACATTTGTATTATCTTATAACACCATTGGTGATTTTAGAATCCCTAGGTGCACCAAAATTTAAAAGATTAATAAAACATGTGTTTCTGTTTCTCTTGTGCATATTTGTTTTTCTGTTCACATTATCACTGCCTTCCTGTGGACTACAGCCTCAATTTTTCGTTTGTAAATTGTTTCTCAATAGATACTATTGCTATATATGTTAGCAGAAATTATTTTCATCTGTATATAGTCGTATCTCTGAAAATCCAATATCGATTGGATAACATGTAAAGCAACGCTTTTCACAATACCTCAGTACACGTGACAATAATTAACCTAACTGAACCCAAGGTAAACAAACAGTAATTCACTCTCCCAATTTAAGTCGCCAAATCAGTGGGATTTCAAGCTGTAACTTTGACTATAACGCTAAGAATGGCATCAAACCAACTGATCATTGGTTGTTAGAATAAAAGGCACAGAAGGCTGCCATTTAGTCCATTGGGACAGTTGTGATTTTTTTAATTCATTATTCCATCCCTCTGCATCACTGTAATGTTTATTTCTTCAACCTATTTATCGGGTTCCATTGGAAAGGTATTACTGCTTCAGTTTCCATCTTACAACAAGAGCGGATCAGAAAAATTTGTAACATAGATTTTTTTTCTCTTGAAATGTTGTTTTTTTTGTCAATAACCATTGCTTATTGACTTCAATTTTTATAAAAAGTTTCATTCTTTTTACTCTATATAAACACTTTATGATTTAATATTTCTCTATGAAAGATCCTTTTAACATCGCCTTACATTTCTCTGCATTAAACTTAATCCGCTGTGCATCTACCCATTCAACAGTCAGGATCACATTGAATGGCAGTGCTAAAGCAGGGCCAAATGGCCTACTCCTGCACCTGTTGTCTATTGTCTTTTCATATCCTGCTGCGATCGATATGTTTTTGGATCATAAACAGATTGCTGGAAGAACTCAACAGGACAGGCAGCATTTGTGGAGGCAGTGGGATGGTCGATGTTTCGGGTCAATACACTGTATCAGGACTGAGAGTGTAAAGGAGATATAGGTGAGTATGAGAGGTAGGGACTGGTAAGCAGTAGGTAGAACCAGGTGGGGGAGGAGGAGGGGTGCAATAAGGTCTCAGTTCCCCTTCACCAATGTTCCATTTGCTTTACATCCCTCTCTGAGCATGCTCCACTTAACACTTCCTTACTGATCAGATTCCAGCATCTGTAGCTTCTTCTATTACCTCATCACCTTCCAGCCTGTCTTTACCTCCACTTCTTCTCCACCATAGGCTTAATCTGCCCCATTTCTGTTCCCCCCATGTCTCTACTTATCACCCACTATCCTTTGTCTCCCAACTCGGCCCCTCCTGTTCCCCCACCCGGTTTAATCAGCTCATCTGCCCCTTCCTCACCTGGTTCCACCTATCACCCTCTAATGGCTCCCTCTCACCTCATTGTACTGCCTATCTTTCCTCGACACTCCCGGTCCTGTTATAGTGTCTCGACTGAAAACCATCTCTCTATCTCCACACATGCTGCGTCCCTCCAGCAAAATGTAAATAAGTTGTGGGATGTGCAAATGTGCAGCAGTTTAACTCAGGAAATGTGTGGCGATGTATTTTGATAGTAGGAACGAGGGAAAATAGTACCAAATAAAGACTATTGTTCTAAATGGGGTGGAGGAGCAGACATCTGGTATACGTGGTACAGAAACCATTGAAAGAGGCAGGGCAGGTTGAGAAAGCAGTTAATGAGGCATAAATAAGTTTGGATTTACCATGCTAAGTCTTTATAAAACTGAACCTTCAGAGTGGATCATCCTCAACTCGATGTTTCACTTTTGCTTTCTTTCTCTTTATCTCTCTCGTAATCCTTCTCTCTCCTTCCCACTGTTATGACATCTAGACGTGATTTTACATTGAATTAAATATTCCAACTTGGACTTCCTGATTTTTTACTTTATGTAGTCACGAGTATCCTGATTGGGTAAGGAGATATGTAAATAGGGTAACCATTGGTTACGTATGATGGGTACGCTTTCATTTTGGCTTGCCAACTAACATGTAACACAATAGTTCTAATCGAGATAAAATCCAGGACCAATATGTAATCAGTTTTGTGTAACAGGGCTTGAAGTAGAAACTTTTGACTGTGAACCATTTCCCACAGCTGGCATCTTGTTAGTCCCTTGGTAGGTTCAATGTCTGTGTCCCAAGCACTGTCAATGTAGACAAAACAAACTTCTAATTAAATCAAATTAATAACTTTAATCAGTTATCAATACAAGAACATTAGCACTTGCATGCTTTTCTTAAGCTGCCATTGCCTGTCACTGTTATGAATCTTGAGGTTTAGAGGCAGTCAGTGATGTCTCTGGTTTCCATCTCTGAGCTAATGGAGATAACTCATAACTTAAACTGCAGTTGCATCGAAGGGAAAAACAAACGTGTTATGCGAAGACAAGAGCCCACAGGAGAATGCAGGTTTATATTAATGATCTGGATGAGGGAATTGAAGGCAATATCTCCAAGTTTGCGGATGACACTAAGCTGGGGGGCAGTGTTAGCTGTGAGGAGGATGCTAGGAGACTGCAAGGCGACTTGGATAGGCTGGGTGAGTGGGCAAATGTTTGGCAGATGCAATATAATGTGGATAAATGTGAGGTTATCCATTTTGGTGGCAAAAACTGGAAAGCAGACTATTATCTAAATGGTGGCCGACTAGGAAGAGGGGAGATGCAGCGAGACCTGGGTGTCATGGTACACCAGTCATTGAAAGTAGGCATGCAGGTGCAGCAGGCAGTGAAGAAAGCGAATGGTATGTTAGCTTTCATAGCAAAAGGATTTGAGTATAGGCGCAGGGAGGTTCTACTGCAGTTGTACAGGGTCTTGGTGAGACCACACCTGGAGTATTGCGTACAGTTTTGGTCTCCAAATCTGAGGAAGGACATTATTGCCATAGAGGGAGTGCAGAGAAGGTTCACCAGACTGATTCCTGGGATGTCAGGACTGTCTTATGAAGAAAGACTGGATAGACTTGGTTTATACTCTCTAGAATTTAGGAGATTGAGAGGGGATCTTATAGAAACTTACAAAATTCTTAAGGGGTTGGACAGGCTAGATGCAGGAAGATTGCTCCCGATGTTGGGGAAGTCCAGGACAAGGGGTCACAGCTTAAGGATAAGGGGGAAATCCTTTAAAACCGAGATGAGAAGAAACTTTTTTCACACTGGAGAGTGGTGAATCTCTGGAACTCTCTGCCGCAGAGGGTAGTCGAGGCCAGTTCATTGGCTATATTTAAGAGGGAGTTAGATGTGGCCCTTGTGGCTAAGGGGATCAGAGGGTATGGAGAGAAGGCAGGTACGGGATACTGAGTTGGATGATCATCCATGATCATATTGAATGGCGGTGCAGGCTCGAAGGGCCGAATGGCCTACTCCTGCACCTAATTTCTATGTTTCTATGTTTCTATGTTAATCTCCGCAGAATGTAAAGTGGCAGAATGGAATGGCACTGTGGAACAGGTAGCAGATGAAGCAGTTCTTGCTTTTGACACTCCACACTAACATGAGCAATGTCCTCTGACTCAGGCAAACAGGCTGATTAAAGTTGTCGTACTAATTTCTGCAACTTTGTTCTTCACCTAGATGAAAATATATATGAGAACATGGAGGAAGATTAGACTTGGCACTTTGCAGCTCTGCAGGACAACCTAAGGCACACTACTTAGTCCATCATTGCCAAGTACCTGGTCACAGAGAAGCATCCTGATGATGCACACCGATGATGGGGATGGATACTTTCATGGTAATACACAACTCACAAGAGGCCAAATGGAAAAGGAGCTACAAGAAGAGCATAAGGTTTTAAACAAGATTTTTATGAAAATTGATTTCATAAACTATTTTTCAAAATACACTATATCTGGCCAGTGTGTTGGAGACTACCAGCAGCATGAGAAGAAACATTAAGATGTCTATTTAGTATAGCAACCTATGGGTGAATGAAAATCAGGGAAAATACTGAGAGGTGACTTAATCATTAATCATTCTGGACTAACTTGCTTCCAAATTGATGTGGTTGACTGAGAGAGCTTGAGGACCTTCCGTGAGCAAAGTTGAGATATGCACAAAGATTACTGAAATTTAGCCTATTGGACAAACTATGTGGTCAACATTCACCAGAGGATGTAGCCCAATACTTTCTCCATCATTGTTGTGGACTTCAACAATCATCATCATCATCGTTGAAAACTTCAGCACCAGAGGATCAAACAATTTCGACCACTGCTACTCCACTATCAGCGACGCTGATTGCCTCCATACCACACCACATGAAATCCCTGTGATCTGATCTCGCTGGCTCTCCACTCTGCGCTGGACCAGTGGTACAACAGGAGCACACACGTCAGACTGTTGTTCATTGAGTACAGCTTGGAATTCAATACCATCATCTCTTTTGAATTCATTGTCAAACTCAGAGGATTATATCCCAAATCAAGTCCAGTCGAGTTTTTTTATCATATGCACAAGTACGGGTGAGGTACAGGTACAACGAAAACCTTGGCCATAGCAGCATCACACGCACATATACACAGACATCATTAAATAATATATCAATTATACATACGTTCTATAAGGGTGTGAAAATAAAAGGACAGCAAATAAAACCAAGACATTACTGCTAAACACAATTGTAAAACAAGTCCATGGTACTGCAGGAGATGGTCCACAATGTTTAATTGTTGAGGTAGGATTAGGTTTGTGCAGATCAATTCAAGAACCTGACGGATAGAAGACAGTAATCGTTCTTGAACCTGGTGGTGTGAGACTACAGATAGTGGGATTTATTGATGATAGCTCTCTACCGGCAGTGCCTCACGTAGATGGTTTTGATGGTGGGGAGAGTTACGCTCAGCGACAATAGGTGCAGGAGTAGGCCATATGGCCCTTCAAGCCAGCACCGCCGTTCAATGTGATCATGGCTGATCATCCACAATCAGTACCTTCTTCCTGCCTTCTCCCCATATCCCCTGACTTCCCTATCTTCAATAGCCCTATCGAGCTCTCTCTTGAAAGTTTCCAGTAAACTGGCCTCCACCACCCTCTGAGGCAGAGAATTCCACAGACTCACAAGTCTCTGTGTGAAAAAGTGTTTCCTCATTTCCGTTCTAAATGGCTTATCCCTTATTCTTAAACTGTGGCCCCTGGTTCTGGACTCCCCGAACATCGGGAACATATTTCCTGCCTCTAGCATGTCCAAATCCTTAATAATCTTATATGTTTCAATGATCCCCTCTCATCCTTCTAAATTCCAGAGTATACAAGCCCAGCCGCTCCATTCTCTCAGCATGATGGCTGTCCACCACCCTCTGCAGCCACTTGCATTCCTCTGCATTAGAATTGCCACGTCAAGTCCTGATGCAACAGTCAAAATACATTTCCACTTGTTAGAATATTCAGAGACATGCAAAATCTCTTTAAACTTCGAAGAATATGGAGGCACTGGTACACCTTCCTTGCGATTACATTGGTGTACTGGGCCGAAGAAAGGTAACCTGAATTTAAAGCTTCTAACTCTCTCCACCACTTAGCCGCCAAGGGATATGGAGAGAAGGCAGGAACAGGGTACTGATTGTGGATGATCAACCTTGATCACAGTGAATGGCGGTGCTGGCTCAAAAGGCCGAATGTCCTACTCCTGCACCTTTTGTCTATTGTCTAATGTAAGCTGGCACATGCTCTCCTCATGTTCCCTTTCTGAAGTCAACGATTCGTACCTTGATTTTATTGACGTTGAGCAAAAGGTTGTTGTTTTGATCCCGTTCAACCCGGTGTTCCATAGAAACATAGAAAATAAGTGCAGGAGTAGGCCATTCGGCCCTTCGAGCCAGCACCGCCATTCAATATGATCATGGTTGATCATCCAATCTCTCTTCTGTCCGGAAACTCATCACCACCTGTGATTCAGCCAACAACAATGGTGTTATCGCATTGGAGCTGTCCTTAGCCACACAGTCATGGATGTAAAAAGGGTGGAGCAGCGGGCTTAGCTGGCAGCCTTGAAGCCATTGGGTCCTTGTCTTCCTCATCAGCAGACGTCAATCAGTATGGATTGGCAACAACACCCTCCTTCTCACTGACCATCGGCACTGGGGTACCTTAGGGCTGCATGCTCAGTACTCTGCTCTACCCTGCCTATACCTGACTGTGTATCCAGACACGACTCCATAACTATCTTTAAATATGCTGACAATACCATGTGTAGGAAAGAACTGCAGATGCTGGTTTACATCGAAGGTAGACACAAAATGCTGGAGTAACTCAGCGGGACAGACACTTGAAGAAGGGTCTCGACCTGAAACGTCACCCATTCCTTCTCTCCAGCGATGCTGCCTGTCCCACTGAGTTACTCCAGCATTTTGTGTCTACCTTGCAACACCATAGTTGAATGAATAATAGATTATGACAAGTCAGAGTACAGGAGGGAGATCGGCAACCCGGGTGAGTTGCACCATAACAACAATCTTGCTCTCAGTGTTAGCAAGACTAAGCAGCTGATTGTTTAAAGGAGGCTGGAGAAAGTGGTGGAAATTGCCCGGCACATCATAGATACTGACAACTCCACTATCAAGGGGATCTGTAAGAAACACTGCCTCAAGTAGGCAGGTAATATCATCAAAGACCCACACCATCCCGACCGTTGTCTCTTCGCACTGCTACCTTCGGGTAGAAAGTACAAGAACCTGTGAGATGTTACCTCCAAGTTCAAGAAAGACTTCTTCCCACCAACCATCAGGTTCTTGAACCACCCTGCCCAAACTTAACCACAACCCTACCTCAACACTGAACCACTAATGACTTTGCCCTGCTATGGTTGTTCTATGTACTTTGACCTTTGTACTGTCATGTTGCTTGTTTACTTTAAATAATTGTTATTTTCTTGTATATTTATTTGTCGCTGGTCGCATCGAATGTGCCTGTAAAACTGCAGCAGGTAAGACTGATAGTTCCGGTTCATACCCCTGCATATATCAAATAAACTCTTGACCTCTGTATATATATATATATAAACAATGTGATTGAAATTGTAGGTCAAATAATAAATTTACCAATGATACAAAAATTGGTGAAGTTGCAGATAGCGAGGAAAATAGTCAAAGAATACAACGGGATATAGCCCATTTGGAAATTTGCATAGAGAAAAAAGGTTAGGGTGTGGCCTTCTCTCTGGAGCACAAGACATTGAGGAATCTCAATGGGAGACGCCAGAGGGTAATGGTGGATGGCTGTTTGTCGGGTTGGAGGCAGGTGACTAGTGGGGTGCCTCAGGGATCTGTGTTGGGTCCTTTGTTGTTTGTCATGTACATCAATGATCTGGATGAAGGTGTGGTAAATTGGATTAGTAACTATGCAGATGATACCAAGATAGGGGGTGTTGTGGATAATGAAGAGGATTTCCAAAGTCTACAGAGTGATTTAGGCCATTTGGAAGAATGGGCTGAAAGATGGCAGATGTAGTTTAATGCTGATAAATGTGAGGTGCTACAGCATGGCAGGACAAATCAAAATAGGACATACATGGTAAATGGTAGGGAATTGAAGAATACAGTTGAACAGAGGGATCTGGGAATAACCGTGCATAGTTCCTTGAAGGTGGAATCTCATATAGATAGGGTGGTAAAGAAAGCTTTAGGTATGCTAGCCTTTATAAATCAGAGCATTGAGTATAGAAGCTGGGATGTAATGTTAAAATTGTACAAGGCATTGGTGAGACCAAATCTGGAGTATGGTGTACAATTTTGGTCGCCCAATTATAGGAAGGATGTCAACAAAATAGAGACAGTACAGAGATTTACTAGAATGTTGCCTGGGTTTCAACAACTAAGTTACAGAGAAAGGTTGAATAAGTTAGGTCTTTATTCTCTGGAGCACAGAATGTTAAGGGGGGACTTGATAGAGGTCTTTAAAATGATGAGAGGGATAGACAGAGTTGATGTGGACAAGCTTTTCCCTTTGAGAATAGGGAAGATTCAAACAAGAGGACATGACTTCAGAATTAAGGGTCAGAAGTTTAGGGGTAACATGAGGGGGAATTTCTTTATTCAGAGAGTGGTAGCGGTGTGGAATGAGCTTCCAGTGGAAGTGGTGGAGGCAGGTTCGATGGTATCATTTAAAAATAAATTGGATAGGCATATGGATGAGAAGGGAATGGAGGGTTATGGTATGAGTGCAGGAAGGTGAGACTAAGGGAAAATAATTGTTCGGCACGGACTTGTAGGGCCGAGATGGCCTGTTTTCATGCTGTAATTGTTATATGGTTATAATCAAGAGAACATAGCAAGATGAATCAGCTTGTTTTTTTTTTCCTCAGGATAGTGGAGTCTAAAACCAGAAGGCACAGATTGAAGGGGAAAGGGGAAAAATGTAAAGGGGAGCTGATGGCAATCTTTTCACACAGAAGGTGATGGGTATGTGCAATGAGCTGCCAGAGGCAGCTGTAAAGACAGAGTTACTCCAGCATTTTGTGTCTATCCGGTGTAAACCAGAATCTGCAGCTCCTTCCTACATATTTATAGGATACTTGGATAGGAGTGACTGAGGGATACGAGCCAAATGCAGGCATATGGGACTAACTAGTTAGGCAACTTGGTTGGCATGGATGAATTGGACCGAAGGACCCATTTCCCTGCTGAATGACTCTATGATCGTAAATGACAGATGGTGTATAATCCTAACAAGTGTGAACTGTTGGATTTTGGGCGGTCAGTGCAGGAGAAATGTATATAGTAAATGGCAGAACTCTTTGGAGCATGGAAGTACAGAGGGATCTTGGGATTCAAGTTCATAGCTCCTGGAAAGTGACAACCGAAGTGGATTGGGAGGTAAGAAATGTGTAATCATGCTTGCCTTCATCATTTGGGGCATAAACTGTATAAATTGGCAAGTCATACTGTAGCTCATTAAATCCTCGGAGAGGTTGTAGAAGTGGTTTATCATGATGTTGGCTGCGTTGGAGAATATTAGCTTCAATATAAGGAGTTTGGATAAACTTGGATTGTTTTCTATGAAGTATAGTCGGCTGAGGGGTAATCTGATAAAAGTATACAAAATTACGAGAGGCATTGATAGGGAAGATAGTCAAAATCTTTTTCCCAAGGTAGAAAATGCAAAATACTGGAAGGCATAAGTTTAAGGTGAGAGGGGGAACTTTTTTTACACAGAGAATGGTAAGTATCTAGAACAACCTGCCAAGGCTGGTGGTAGAAGCAGATATGACAGTCATGCTTCAGTGGCATTAGAGGGATATTGAGCACGAGCAGGCAAATGTGATTAATTATATTTGGCACCGTGATCGGCAGACTTGGTGGCTTGAAGAGCCTGTTCTTGTGCTGTACTCTCCTACACTCCATGCTCAGATAAAACTAACCTACATTATCTGACATCATGTCTGTGTCTTTTAAAGGGAGCTGATCTCAGACTAGAAGTGTCACACAGGTGAGATGGTGATCCAAAGTGAGCCAGGCCTACTCACTGTCCCCCATGATGCATTGACTACTTCCTTTATGAAATGGAAGCAAGGAAGAAATTGTTACAAACTTGGCTGCAGATAGGCAAGGGGGAGCGGGAAACAGACGCAAAGCAATGCACAAGGGTGGTTAGTCAATGCAGAACGCAAGGTGCTGGAGTAACTCAGCGGGTCAGGCAGCAACTCTGGAGAACATAGATAGGCGATGTTTCGGGTTGTCACCCTTCTTCAGACTGACATTTTACACTGATTGGAACTTTAAATATTCATGGCATGTTGATCTTCTTGATTCTGAGGCAGAGAGGATGTTTCCACTGGTGGGAGAGTCTAGGACCAGAGGGAAGAGCCTCAGAATGAAAAGTTGCACCTTTAGAAAAGAGATGAGGAGGAATTTCTTTAGTCAGAGGGTGGTAAATCTGCGGAATTAATTGCCACACACAGCTGTGGAGCCCAAGTCATTTGGGTATTTTTAAGGTGGGGATTTACAGATTCTTGATTAGTAAGGGTGTCAAGAGTTATGGGGAGAAGGCGGGAGAATGCAGTTGAAAGGAAAAGATAGATCAGTCATAATTGAATGGTGGAGTAGACTCGATGGCCCAAATGGCCTGATTCTGCTCCTCAGATTTCATGCTGAAGTGAATACTGAAATCAGCAAAAGAGGGATGGTTGCAAGGGAACATGGTTCCTCTGAGGATTCAAATTTCTCTGGTTTCATTATCGGTTTTGAATGGTGAAACATGCTGGGAAATGAGACTCACTAGTTAGGAAACTTGGTTGACATGAACAAATTGGACCGAAGGACCCATTTCCCAGCTGAATAACTCTATGACCCTAAATGGCAGATGGTGCACGAACAGGTATGAACAATTTGCATTTTAGGAGGTATATAGTAAATGGCAAGACACTTGAGCATGGAAGTACAGAGGGATCTTGGGGTGCAAGTCCACCGCTCCCTGAGAGTGACAACCAAAGTGAATCTTTTTTCCCCAGAATGGAAAAATGAAAGACTAAAGAACATAGCTTGAAGACAAGCTGGGTAAGGTTTAAAGGAGATGTGCAGACCAAGTGTTTTACACAGCGGGTGGTGAGTAGCTGTAACGTGTGCTGGGGGTGGTGGGTGAAACAGATGTTGGTGGTATTTAGAAGACTTTTGGGTAAGCATGTGGATATGCAGGGAATGGAGTAATATGGGTTACGTGCAGGTAGATAAGTGGGTCTTGACATCATATTTTGCAGACATTGTGGGTCGAAGGGCCTTTTCTTGTGCTCTCATCTACATTGAAATGCAAATTTTGGTAACCACTTTGCAGAGAGCCTGTCTGTTTGCTTATAATGTTGTTTTAATTCATTATTCCAATCCCATTTCTGTCTTTGACTTGCTGCAATGTTCCAACATAGCATAAAATAAGCTTAAGAAACAGTACCTCATCTCTGTCTAACAACATGCAGGCCTGGGAATCAATAATGATTTTGATAATTTCAGATAACCAGCCTTTCCTGTTTGTATCAGCACTGGCCCGTTCTGATACAAGATCATCCAGGTGTAACATGAACTCTGTCTTTCTTTCTTCACCATTATCGCAGTTAGTTTTATTTCAGAATTCCAGCAACTGTTCTGTACATGATTGCATTCCAGAAGATTATTTTCTCCCTTAATTTTTTTCAGTTACCTGTTAGCAACTCAATTCCGAAAGCAGTGTCATCTGGATAACCTAGTTCTCCACTTAATCACAGGTGTACGTTTTGTGGTCTCCATTCTCAATTCTTTTGTACATTAATGCAATTTTTTTTTTAAACTTTTCTAGTTCTGACAGAGGCTGTCGACAGGAAACACTAACTCACTCCATGGAATGCCGCCGGACTCACTGAATATTTCCAGTAGATTCAGATTTCTTAACATCTACACTTTTCTGATTTTAATTTGAAGTTAATACAAAATGGCGAATAAGCAATCGCACTGACTCCAGCAATTCAAGACTACAGGAATTAACATTTTTATCTGACAAGTTCTCAGAATAGGTCCTTGTGTGTTGCAATGTGACATTTTTTTGGAATTTCACACATCAATCCAATAAGACTGGTTTAGAAAAAAAAAATTGAATGAAGAGCAAGAGAAGAACTAAAATAATTTGACTCAATTACATGAAAAGGAAAATAGATGGAGGAAAATAAAATCACACAAGAGCAAAACAGTGTTGGAGGATCTCAGCAGGTCAGGCAGCATCTATAGAAGGGAATGTACATTTTGGGCCAGGGTTCTTATTCAGACTTATAGAAGTAGGGGGGAGAGAAGTAAAGAGTATTGTCAGAAATATACTCGTGAGATTGGGGACGGCCAGTATTAGAGACAGGCATTAGAGTTAAGAAATAGAATTAAACTATTCAGTCATGGTTGTTCTATTTTTTCCCCTCAACAATTCTCCTGCCTTTTCCCAGTAACCTTTGACACCCTTCCTAATCAACTGTTAAGCTAGAAGACACTAGTGCAGAAAAGATTCAGGAGAATGTTGCCAGGACTTAGCTATAGGGGGAGGTTGGGCATGCAAGGGTTTTATTTCTTAGAGCGCAGGAAGCTGAGGGGTGATTTTATGGAGGTGCGTAAGATGATGGGAGGGATAGGGTGGTGAATGCAAATAGTCGTTTACCCAGAGTAGAGCAATCAAGAACCAGAGGACATAGGTTTAAAGTCAGAGCAGAAAGAGTTAACAGGAACCTGTGGGACAACTTATCACACCACCAGCTACCCGCTCATCTCTACGACAGACGAAACACAAAAGCTCACCTGGTGACTTTGACCATGTCACCTCCTGACATGCCAACGTGGCTCTGGGCATGGGGAGCTGTTCTATAAAAAAACGAGAACGCTGACTGGGTCTACAATATCCCGAGTTCACAAGAATGGGCAGAGGAATCAAACATGTTTTGCACCAGTTGTTAACGAAAAAAGATTCTACAAAGGCTCAAAATATACAGCAAGGAATTAAATATCACAAGAGAATTAGTACTAGGTCAAATAATGGGCATGTTACCAATGAATCATCGAGATCTGTCGCATCCCAAGATCTTAAGGCAGGCAAAAAAAGAACGTGGAAAGTAATTGTAACTTTCTAAATATTGTTAGATTCTGAAGTTCAGGAATACTGGAAAGCAGTCTGTTATTCAAAATATGGCAAAATATTCATAGAAAATCAGAATCTAATATTTGTTTGCCAAGCCTTGAGCGTTGAGTATAGAAGCTGGGATGTAATGTTAAAATTGTACAAGGCATTGGTGAGACCAAATCTGGAGTATGGTGTGCAATTTTGGTCGCCCAATTATAGGAAGGATGTCAACAAAATAGAGAGAGTACAGAGATTTACTAGAATGTTGCCTGGGTTTCAACAACTAAGTTACAGAGAAAGGTTGAAGAAGTTGGGTCTCTGTTCTCTGGAGCGCAGAAGGTTGGGGGGGGGGGGGGGGGGGGGGACTTGATAGAGGTCTTTAAAATGATGAGAGGGATAGACAGAGTTGACGTGGATAAGCTTTTCCCACTGAGAGTAGGGAAGATTCAAACAAGAGGACATAACTTCAGAATTAAGGGACAGAGGTTTAGGGGTAACATGAGGGGGAACGTCTTTACTCAGAGAGTGGTAGCGGTGTGGAATGAGCGTCCAGTGGAAGTGGTGGAGGCTGGTTCCTTGGTATCATTTAAAAATAAATTGGATAGGCATATGGATGAGAAGGGAATGGAGGGTTATGGTATGAGTGCAGGCAGGTGGGACTAAGGGAAAAAAAGTTGTTCGGCACGGACTTGTAGGGCCAAGATGGCCTATTTCCATGCTGTAATTGTTATATGGTTAAAAAATTATTATAAGTCTTTAAGCACGTATCAGCCCAAGTCGATAAAGAGGAATCATATATTTGGATTTTCAAAGCTGTATGATAATTGGCCACACATGTTGCTTTCAAGCCAAGAGCTTATCGTGTTGAAGGTAATATTAGCATGGACAGCGGTTTAACTGATTAGCAGATAGGAATGAGTAGTGTTAAGCCCCTGTCCCACGATGCGAGTTTACCCAAGAGCTCTCCTGAGTTTAAAAAAAATCAAACTCATTGTATTTCATCACACGTGTTTTTTTACTCTTGGAAATTTTTCACTGTTGAAAAAACTTCACGAGTTTCCACGTTTCCCGGGTACCTGCCGTTAGCATTATGAGCCGCTACGAGATATCCACAAGGTCTGACGTACCTGCTACTTACATACCACAAGTTTTTTTTTTAAACTCGGGGGAGCTCTTGGGTAAACTCGCATCGTGGGACAGGGCCTTTAAGGGAGCCATTTTCCACCAGCTGTAATCAGTGGAGTGCCACAGGGATCTGTGCCACTGCAGCTATTTACAACATACATATGGTAACGATTTAGAGGAAGGAAGCAATTGGACTGCAACTAGATTTGCCGATGATACGCAAGCAGATGGGAAGAGAGAAACTGTAAAGTTTAGAGATTGAAAGGATCAGTGAATTTAAAAAAATGTGGAAATGTGAAATTGTTCACTTTGGAAAGTAGAATAAGAGATTTAAAAAGGAAGGCATACATGTTTGTAACACTCCAGACGTGTAGGTTTGTAGGTTAATTGGCTTGGTAAATGTAAAAAATGTCCCTAGTGGGTGTAGGATAATGTACGGGGATCGCTGGTCGACGTGGACCCGGTGGACCAAAGGGTCTGTTTCCGCACTGTATCTCTATCTGTAAATAACTTGCCTACAACAGTAGCATAAAGAGGTTATGGAATCCTTGTACATGCAACACAGAATGTTAACATGCAAATATCACAGGCGTTTGACTTTTATCTCAAATGGGTTGGGATAAAATAAGGACATTTTATTACAACTGTACACAGCATTACTGAGATCATATCTAGAGTACTGTGAGCAGTTTATCTAAAGTTTATCCAGAGGAGGTTTACACGAATAATTCTGGGAATGAGTGTGTTAACATATGATGAGCGTTTGACGGACTGGGTCTGTACTCACTGGGGTTTACAAGAATGAGGGAGGACCTCATTGAAATGTACAGAATAGGCTTGGATAGAATGGATTTGGAGATGATGTTTCCACAAGTGGAAGAGCATCTAGGTCTCAGAATTAAAGGACATTCCTTTAGGAAGCTGAGGAATTTCTTTAGCCAGAGGGTTGCAAATCTGTGGAATTCTTTGTCACAGAATGCTAGGGAGGCCAAGTCAATGGGTCTATTTAAGGCAGATAGATTTTTGATTAGTAAGAGTGTGAGGGGTGAGGGGTTATGGGGAGAAAGGTGAGGAGATATAGATCAGCCATGGTTGAATGGCAGAGTAGACGATGGGCCAAAGGGCCTAATTCTGCTCCTATCACTTATGACCATATGCATTCAAAGGAGTTTAAAAGAATGAGATGAGTTTAAAAGAAAGAGCCCAGCACTAGCAATCAGTCTCAGAATAAAGGGAGCAGAAGTAGCAACTATTTTACATTGGAATGGGGAAGAATTTCATCTCTTCAAAGTAGTTTATGGAATTGCCTCAGAAAGCTATGGAGGTAGAACCATATTCAAAGTCGATATTGTATTTTAAACGGCAAGGGAATCAGTTATGCCAACTACAATCTTATTAAATTATGTAGATGATCCAGGGGCTCAAAAAGGCAAACTGCAAGTCTGGTACTTCCCAAACTGGGGAGCTACAATATCAAATTCAGTGGTCAGCTGTTTAAGACTGATCGATCTCCTCACCTGGAGGGCAATAAATTCTAAACTAAAGAGGGCAGTGGAGGCTCAGTCGGTGAGAGTTAAGATTCCCGAGTATTAAGAGAATGGATTTAAGAAAGCAGTGTACGGATGACTTGACCATGATCAAATTGAATGGAGAAATAGGCACGAGTTGACATATAGTCCAAGTCTACTTCTCCTACTTACAGATGAGCCAGGTCTAACATATTACCTTCCCTTTCTCCCCTAGTAGAAATTACACCAGTTTTGTTTTTACAACAGCCAATTTACAGTATATCTGCTGTACTGTAGTCAAATGGTTCTTAAGTGGCACCAACCAAATGAAGGAACTTTCTTTCCTCTCAAAATTATCTTCAGCTTTAGCAGCCTGCTTCCAAAATGGAATAAACAATTTCAATGTTTGTCCCCCTCGGTAAATATATACATTTCATTTCAGATATTATATGTCGTTACTCTTATTCTTTTTAAACAGCAAGACTAATGATTATAACATGTCCTAATTCACCTTTGCCAATTGAGTTGAGCTCAAAACATCGAAATTCAAGGATATTTAAATTTAACATCTTTCATTCCCAACCAATTATACATTAACTTTGTGAAATATTCCAATTTTTATAGGCTACATAGCAAGTGCATGCATTCATATTCCAGACCACCAGTGAAAATTCCAGAATGCCATAAAGCAGAATTTGACATTGTGTCATACCCTTATATTTTATCTTACATATCACGAACACAGTGGCCCAGAGCTCCCTCAGTTAGTTTGGCAGAGGAGCAATCCCATATGTGGCTAATTCATTAATTGCAAAAAATAAGTTAGATATCCTATTCCTGACTTGCATCTAGAAACTGTGCTGCACCAGGTATTTTAGAGTGTCTATCCTCCAAGTTATCATAATCCACCGCTCTCCATGTTATCAATGACTTGTATGCACATGCTCTCTACAAAAATTTCATGTTGCAATTTCTTGATCAAACTTTATCTCAATATCTTAATGTTACCTAATTTTTAAACTTTCACTCGTGACCTAGTCTTTTTTTTATTAAATCAGCAAGTGGTAGGGGTAACATAAACATTTGGCTGGTAGACAAAAAGCTGGAGAAAATCAGTGGGTGAGGCAGCATCTATGGAGTGAAGGAATGGGTGACGTTTCTGGTAGAAACCTTTCTTCAGAATGAAGGTCTACCGTAGATTTTTCCAGTATCTGTAGTTCTTTCTTAAACTTAACATTTTAGCTGGTAAGGTCAAATACTTAATGTTGTCTGTTATGGCTCTGGTAACGGTGATGCTGAACAGGCTTGAACCACTGCTGCTTGTATGTTGATGTACAGCAGCATTGCTGGGTAGGGAGTGGCAATATTTGGCCTCAGTAGAAACAATATTTCCAAATCTGGAAGATTTGCAACTTGGATGAGAGTTTGCAGTCCTTACTCTAAGATAAAAATTACTTAACCGAGTGGGATTGTTGAAGAACTGTTGTCTGCATATCTTGTAGGCATCTGGGATACCCATTTTGCAACAGTTCCAATGGTTGCTAATTATGCAACCCATTTGATCTTGAAAAATGGTGCTGTGATTTGTGTAGCATTGTACCGATCCACAGGTGGAAGCATTCCGTAACTCCCCTTCTGTGCTGAGTGGAAGGTGGAAAATATAAAAGCATCATGAAAAGGCCATTAATCAAAGAATCAAAGTGGGGGGGAAGCATCATCAGTTATCATGGCCCAAGACTGAATACAGGTTCAAGTGCTCCAGCATGTGAGACTACACTGTTTCACGATTTGAGGTATTGCAAACAGAACTGAGCACAGAAAGTCCCCAATTCTGATGAAGTGGCAACAACTATTAATTGATGGCAATCCCATTGACATCAGCCCATGAATAAGCTTGCTGAAAATGTCTGGTACTGGGATATTGCTTGGATGACTTGTTTCCAGCAATCTTTTCCCGAGCACTTAGTTGGACTTTAGCTTATAATGTATTCTTCAAATCTTCAATGACTTCAATTGTAGTCAGCCTTTTTAGATCCACCTTTTAAAATAGGGTTGCAAATAAACCAGACTGTTCACATTCTAAGTACATGATGATTTCTGCCGTGGGGGCACAACATTTTTTTTAGAATATTGGCCAAAGACAGTAACATGAAAGTGGTCTTCTATCAGTAGAAATTGATTCAAATGTCATTATGTAAATATTCTGTTTATCTAAATGCAATGAGCAAACAATTTAGTATGTCAATTAATTGTACAGTACAAATCTAATTCACATGGAAATCCAAGTTAACAATTACTTCCATTTTCCCTGTTAGAGCACAGGCATCAATAAGCGCATATATCACAGGCATACAAAAATACAAGAGACTTCTTTGAAATAATTAGTCTTGCGAATGGCACCATGAAACTTTGTGGAACATCAGTTGATCTGTTTTCATTGGAGGACCATGCCATTCTTACCATTCCATGCTTTTGATAGGCAGTGCATTTCCTTCCATGCAGGCCAATTCTGATCAGCTGCAATAGCCAATTTTTATTTCCTTTAAAAATAAATGGTGTGCCTAGGCTTTGTTTATCCCAGGCAAATAAAACTGAAACTCATCCATCGAAATACATTTCAACAAAGAAGCTTTGACACTTTGATCTTAATGAAGTGCTCATAAACCAAGCTGACCTTGCACCTGAAAGTTTCAAAACAATCAAAAACACATTTTCATCGAGTAGATTCAGACGTTTTCCTGAAATTACAGATTTACATTTGAAAGTTACAAGTTTTCTATGAAAAACGTCTACTAACTCAACTACATTTTAGCAACACAAGCACTTGGTCTTTGCGGTACATAATTGTCTTATCCCACCTTAATTTCAAAAGGAAAGGCGATTTCCAAGATATGGCATAAAAGTAATTCCATCTATTGGCAATTGGAATGAAAACAGAACATCTAAGCAAGAATGCTGACAGATTTTGAAGTGACTATTTACATGACAGATGCACTCTGTCGTTCAACATAACCCTTTGAGACCAAGGAAGCCTTGCTGCACAAAATAAACAACAACCATGAAAGTTAAGATTACATTTATTATGTGAATAGTGTAAATTGGTATGTTACAATTGTGTACATCCATCTACTTCAACTTTGTAGAGAACTGGAAATTTACAAAACAAAACATAATTGGTCTATAAAACAGAAAAAAAAAATGCTATTCAAAAGTGCTTTCCAATACTCAAAGGATTATGTTCAAGTAAATTTGGATTCTAATTTATGCGCTGTATAATTTGAAATTTTTGCTTGCAGATTACATGAAATTGCAATGATAAAAGATGACATTGTTTGAAGTTCAATGGAATATTCTTGTTTCAAACAGGTGGTAATCGCAGCGAGTGAGGATTGATACTCAACCTAGGAACAGGAGTTTGGCTGGAAATATGGATGCTGAGCCAATGATCAGATTCACTGCTAGAGTGCAGCATGCTTTCTAATGACAAGCCTCATTTTTTTTGAACATCCAATTTATTGAACTAAAATCTTGTTCTCATTATAAATAAAATCTGATGAAATACTGGCAATGTCATACTTTATTATGCAGAGCAGTGCCAAACTAACTGCTAAATTTTCTGGTAGAAACTGTGGACGGACATTAACTAAGGTACGATTTTTTTTTTTTTAAAAGCAACATTTGCTGAAAAGTTGCGTTAGGAACTTCAGAACAATGCTATGCATCATAAAGCATTTCTTTTCAAGTAAAACTGGGCGTAGAAAAAAATCTCGCTGGTAATAGTTGCAGCAATTCTTTTTGGAGTATGAAAGATTCATAACTCAAAGGTTACACTGATCAGTTTGTAGCAAATTATAAATGATAAACGCCTGGAACTCACCAATAGTGAGATTCTCTTTATTGAAAAGGCATGAGGCTCCTGGTATAAGTTTAAATTAACTTCTGCAGCATTATGGGCTATATAGTTTATTCCCAATTTTTTTCTATTACAGAAAACGTTTCCTAAGTTACTACTTTAAAATCTTAATGCAATACTTGTTTTTATGTTTTGATATATTCCCAATGGTTGATATACAGTATGCATCACACCATGTAACTATTTTAATAAAACTAATTTACAGTGCCTTTTAGGATCCATTTGATGATGCTGTATATGAAGTTTTTTTTTAGCTTTAGCTGATCAATTTTAAAAATTAAGATCAACAAGCAGCCATGCAAATATTTAAGTGATTTTCAATACCCTAAAATCCAGGAAAGGTTTGATGCACTAGCTTTTCTAATTAATAGGATGTGATTTGATTCCAAATTTAGGAACCCTCCATTTTCATAAGCTCACCAAATATGCATTCTTTTAAAAAATAAACATCAAATTCACATTTACCTGAATTTAAAATAATTTGGCCATCCACATTACTTGGGAGGACCCGTTAAAGTCAAAATAGCTTTCACAAATAATATTTTGAATTCACCAATGAATGTAAATTGTAACATTTGTAAATTCTTCAATAAATTATGACATAGCAGGGTTCTTACTTAAAATTAAATACACATCTATTAATTGTATTTAAACACTATAACCAAATGAACAACATTGGTGGCATCTTTGGTTTTCATATACAGCATAACTTTTTTTTTTTTTTTTAAAAAGACCTTACAATAAAACACTAAGCTCAACCAGAAAAAATGGTTCAACTTTAAATGTAGTGCACATTTTACAATCCTGTTCCCTTACTGCAGAGACTATAAGGAGGGCTCTCCTAAGAAAAACAGCAGCATCATGTCATGTAAACAGTTCACAATAAAACAATATTAACATCCCAATATGAATACATTTGCCTTGTGTTCATATATTCTCACAGTCTTTCATTTGCTGTATGTCCATTCCTGGAATAGTTATATGGTAAACTTCGCCTCTGTAGCCATCCATTCAGAGCCACTAAGATGGTCCCGTAATAGGAATGGTTATTTGATCGTCTTTCTAGACTCAAAAATCAATGGATAGGCTTGTTCCACTGCTGTAGCAACAAACTGTATACAGGGTGCTAGGAATCAGGGAAAATAAAAGTTAAAGATAAATTAGACTTCAGTTATCAGAATGTAATGTTATCAAGGATTAAGATGTTTTCTTTTAAATATATTGGTTTAATGCTGCTGATTATGACATTTCCATGAATATATCATATGTTTAGAATATCACCAGGCAGATAATCTCACGGATATAGTCTAAGTATCTCGTTTATTGGGGACTTCCAATACTGCTCAATATACCAAACAAGTACATAGCAATATGTAGTCTAAACCAGATAACGATGGTTCTGTTTATATGCCTTTAAATCCTTAAAAAACAAAAAAAACTGGACCAAAAGCAAAAAGGGTGGTGAATCTGTGGAATTCATTGTCACAGATGGCTGTGGAGGCCAAGTCAATGCATATTTTTTAAGGCGGATATTGACAGATTCTTGATTAGTACAGGTGTCAGGGATTATGGGGCAAAGGCAGGAGAATGGGGTTGAGAGAGAAAGATAAATTAGCCATGATTAACTGGCAGAGTAGACGTGATGGGCCAAATGGCCTTATGCTGCTCCGAGAACTTATGAACATTGGGTAAATGAGTGGGTGTTCCAATTAAACTGTTTAACCACACCATACCAACAAAAAGCCCAAAAATTAAATTAACCTAATTTTTCAATCATACTATAACAAAACAATTCCTATTTCTATTAAAGAATGGTGAAAACAATTGTAAGTAATAATTTATTTTGCCACACCTTTGTTTCAACATTTTGAGTGACCGCTGTTATTTATTTTAATGCTTTATACTCAGTGAAATTAGGCAACTATCAATTTCGACCTCAAGATTTCTCTGTGTAGGTTACGTTATTTTAGTGATTAGTTTAAAGATAGAGCGCAGAAACAGACCCTTCGGCCCACTGAGTCTGCATTGACCAGTGATCCATGCACGCTAACACTGCCCAACACACATCAGGGACAATCTTACATCTATATCAAGCCAATAAAACTACAAACCTGTACGTCTTTGAAGTGTAGGAGGAAACTGAAAGTTTGGGAGAAAACCCACGCAGGTCACAGGGAGAACGCACAAACTCCATGCTGACAAGCACCCGCAGTCAGGATCAAGCCTAGGTCTCCGGCTCAGTAAGGCAGCTCCTCTACCGCTACCCCGCCCACACTGCAGCCTTACCGTAATGGCAGCAGGGAATGTAGCCGGAGGTAGACAGGACGATAGGGGATGGTCAGGCAACCCAAACCACCCCCTCCCCATGTCGTTTCCTCTGCATCGCCAAAGATGCAACACCTGCTCCTTTAGACCCTCCCTCGACTCTGTCCAAGGATCTCGATAGTCCTTTCAACTGCATCTACACAATGTCCCAGATCCCAGTTGCTAAACATTAACTCCCCTCCCATACTGACCTTTCTGTCCTGGGCCTCCTCCACTGTTACGAGTGTGGCCCAATGCAAATTGGAGGAACAGATTGTATCACAGCAGTATAAATATTAATTTCTCTAGCTTCAAGTAACCTTTGCTTTCCTCCCCTATCTCCATTAGAATGATCCCAGGAATGAGTGGGTTAATATATGATGAGCATTTGACGGCACTAGGCCTGCAGTCGCTGAAGAACGAGGTGAGACCTCATTGAAACTTACCGGATATTGAAAGGCTTGGATTGTGTGAATGTGGAGAGGATGTTTCCACTAGTGGGAGAGTCTTGGACTAGAGGTCATAGCCTCAGAATTAAAGGAATTTCCTTTAGGAAGGTGTTGAGGAATTTTTTTAGTCAGTGGGTGGTGAATCAGTAGAATTCTTTGCCACAGAAGGCTGTGGAGGCAAAGGCAATGGATATTTTTAAGGCAGAGGTAGACTCTTAATTAGTACTGGTATCAGGGGTTATGGGGAGAAGGTAGGAGAATAGGATAGATCAGTCAAGATTGAATGGCGGAGTAGACTTGATGGGCTGAATGGCCTAATTCTGCTCCTATCACATGGAGAAAAATTGAGGCTCTGGTCAGGTGAAAGGAGGCGGCATGGACCACATACAGGCAGCTGGGTTCCAGTGCCTGATTAATTTTACTGATGGTATGCCTCCTCGTCACCTTCCCAATAGCTAACAATGAACCATTCTAATTTCCTTTTCATCGTCGCTTTGATCTGTCGTTTTCACACCTTACCCTTCCATAGCTCTAGACTCCCCCTCCCCTGACTGTCTGAAAAAGGATCTCGACCCAAAATGTCACCCATTCCTTCTCTCCAGAGATGCTGCCAGTCAGGCCGAGTTACTCCAGCATTTTGTGCCTGACTTCAATGTCAGTTTGAAGAAGGATCCGGGCCCTAAACATTTTCTGTCCATTTCCTCCACCCAATTCTTCCAACACTTAACAAGGGACGAGGACAACCCGGTGGACGCCGAGAACAAAGACCCAATGGACGTGCAGCGGCAGCTGGAAGCCCTGAAGACTAGAACCGAGGAGGGAACCGATGGCAGCGACGACTGAGCTAATCTCTCGTCCTCCAGGAACTCACCTGTAGCTACATTAATGACTTTATGAATCCAATTGCAAGTTTTGAAAAGGCAGTTTGCACAATAAAATAATGATTACCTGAGGGAGAGGAAGATGTAAAAGTTGGTAACAACTGTTGCTGACATAACTGTGGGATGTGCAGACATACCTGTTATTGTTATACTCCCCGTTGAAAAGATTTGAAGTGTAGCTTTTAATGCTTTAATTCTGTAAGATGCTGCCGGATGAAGTTCTGGTTCATAGCTATAAGAAAAACAAGAACTTGCATATAACTAATTAAAATTACAATGGATTAAAATGAAATCGGAACACTCAAGACCAGGAATCCTTTTTTAAAAAAAGCTTCAAAGTTTAAATATAAACAAAATCTGGAAATGTAAAATATGTCTGCCATCATTTGAATAGAAAATTGTTAATTTTGGGCGTAAAAATATTCCATCTAATTGATAAACTGAGTTGGACAGGTGGGGCCGCAGCTGGGGAGACAGGGAATGCGGCCAGAGGCCTTTATCGAGGCGCCGATGCTTCCCGAATTGCCACCTCGCGGGTCGGAGTCCAGCTCGGCAGAGCAGCCGACGGAGTCCGCAGCCCGGTTCGGCACCACGGGGGAGTAAAATGGGGCGTCGACAGCAGCGAGGCCTCACGACGATGGGACCTCAGTAGCGGCAAAGCCTCGCGGCAGCAGCGGTGCCTCGTGGGTCGACCCGCGGAAGACCACCGTGTGGGAGGGAGGGGAAGAACAATGCAGGACCCGGCGTTGGGGAAGAAACAAGGAGCTGGCATACTTTGTAACTTTGTCAGTGCCGTAGGTGGCCACCATTTATATACATTGTGTTTGCAAGCAAAGAATTTGACTTGCTGCATAGAAACATAGAAATTAGGTGCAGGAGTAGGCCATTCGGCCCTTCGAGCCTGCACCGCCATTCAATATGATCATGGCTGATCATCCAACTCAGTATCCCGTACCTGCCTTCTCTCCATACCCTCTGATCCCCTTAGCCACAAGGGCCACATCTAACTCCCTCTTAAATATAGCCAATGAACTGGCCTCGACTACCCTCTGCGGCAGAGTTCCAGAGATTCACCACTCTCTGTGTGAAAAAAGTTCTTCATCTCAGTTTTAAAGGATTTCCCCTTTATCCTTAAGCTGTGACCCCTTGTCCTGGACTTCCCCAACATCGGGAGCAATCTTCCTGCATCTAGCCTGTCCAACCCCTTAAGAATTTTGTAAGTTTCTATAAGATCCCCTCTTAATCTCCTAAATTCTAGAGAGTATAAACCAAGTCTATCCAGTCTTTCTTCATAAGACAGTCCTGACATCCCAGGAACCAGTCTGGTGAACCTTCTCTGCACTCCCTCTATGTCAATAATGTCCTTCCTCAGATTTGGAGACCAAAACTGTATGCAATACTCCAGGTGTGGTCTCACCAAGACCCTGTACAACTGCAAGTAGAACCTCCCTGCTCCTATACTCAAATCCTTTTGCTATGAAAGCTAACATACCATTCGCTTTCTTCACTGCCTGCTGCACCTGCATGTCTACTTTCAATGACTGGTGTACCATGACACCCAGGTCTCGCTGCATCCCCCCCTTTTCCTAGTCGGCCACCATTTAGATAATAGTCTGCTTTCCTGTTTTTGCCACCAAAATGGATAACCTCACATTTATCCACATTATACTGCATCTGCCAAACATTTGCCCACTCACCCAGCCTACCCAAGTCACCTTGCAGTCTCCTAGCATCCTCCTCACATGTGACAATAAAGTATTCCTATTCATATTTACTTCCTATAATTTTTTTTCTTGGTGGTTATTTTTTTTAATAACTTTTATATTCATACCTTGCAATTGGACGATTCTTTTTGGTGAATTCTGGTAGCCTTATTTCAAATGGCATTGTACATACAGCCAGAACGTTGACTACTTTATATCCAGCAAACTTTACCTTTGGAATGAAGACAAGTTTTATATTTTCATATGTTTCTCTTACATTCATGCTTGGCAATAAATTATCCAGCTACAAATGCAGTTAGTATATTTGTCATTTAGACACTGGTTTTCCACCTTTGTTCTATGCGTTAATACACAATGTGTTCTGATGAGACAGAAATCTTTTCTAATTGGAATAGGCCTGCATAACAATCATAAGGAGTGGGTCAGAGTGCACATCACAAAATTAACTTTAGTTATCTTACAAATAACAGTGATTCACCAATGATAAGAAGATTTCTTTAATATAACAAATGACTCCGAATAAATTAGCAAAAGACAGTTAAGGTTTTGGCGCAAATGTCACAGAGCGTAGACTATTGCCCCAGTGCCAGAGACCCAGGTTCGATCCTGACCTCGGGTGCTGTTTGTGGAGTTACAATGTCTCAGTGACTGCATAGGTTTCCTCCGGGTGCTCTGGTTTCTTTTGGAGGCGAAAGAAGGATAACATCGAACTAATGCGAGTGGGTGATCTATGGTCGGTGGCCTGAAGGGCCAGTTTCTATGCTGCACCTTTCAAATCAGGGTTGGACAAAATTATTCTTAGTGCAGAAATAGATGATTTGAAGGTAATTTGCTCAAATTATCCATTATCAAATCAATTTTGATGAAATCAAAATCTGTAGAAAAATGAGAAAGCTCATTTTGAAGAATATTCCCACCATCCTTGGTCCTCCACTCTTCCAATGGTGGTCCCCACCTTCAAGGTTTAGGGTCCCCATATTTATTTTAATTTCTTTAATTCTACTTCCCTCCGTGCACCCTCCAATTATCAGACATATTTTGCTAGAATCACTTTTAAATTCACGCGGCTACATCCGCATAACATTCCTCCCTTTACCAAAACTTCCATAAGACTTGAACTTAAATAATTAGTATGAAACAAAATTTTAAAATGCTGTTATTAGTATCTGTATTATTCTGAAGAGAGCTTTTTGGCAAGCAATTCCTCAGAACAGCCAAGCTGAGAACCACAAAAAACTTTACCCAAGCTGACCAGACATGATCCAAAGGCACACACTAGTTGGCAACATCCATCTGAGCTCACAGGTAGTTATACTATTACAAGAATATGAGTAGTGACAAAACAACATCGATTAGTGATTGAATATTTGATACAAGAACTAATCTAGGAAAAGTGAATAAAAGAAAGGCAGACTGAATGCAGTCAAGGTTTCTCTTCCCCACCTCATTTGGAGGATTGCATGCAAATCATCCCCTCAACTCGTTATATCCTTTGAGGTCATTATGATTGGTCTTTCCACCTTACTGTATAATTGGTCAAGACATAATAAATTTCTAGGTTATAGCAGGGTACACCACCCCCTCATCAGCATGCAAGAGGTGAGCTAACTCAGCCCTAGTGGACAGCATTGAAGAGCCCTGACAGAAGACGACAAAGTCTGCATGGACCACAGCCAGCAAAGCCCTACTTTGAGCACACTGTCCTGCGGGACACCAGTATTGAGAGTCAAGGTGGAGGAAATGTTAGGATAAATTCAAACCTTTTAATGTGTGCCGGACAGGCAATCTAGAAGCCAATTGCTGATGGGGGTTCCAATCGAAAGTTCCAGTTCAGGGAGGAGCTCATTTACTATCTGTGTTAGAGGCTCAGCTGCAGTCAATAAATTGCACCCAAGCATATATTGTCTTACTCTCAGTGATCCAGAACTGAATGAAGTACAAGTGAGATGGCATTCTCCATGGATCTATCTTTCCTACACACAAATTACAAGGGATCTAGATGGTTCAGAGGACTGGCACACGTGTGCCATTACCAATCTTTCAAAGCACTTCATTATGGTTGACGTTAGTCAGTTGTAGTCACTGTGACAAGTCATCATATTTTTCTTGGGGAATGGAATGACAAAGGTTTCCTTGAAACAGAAGAAGAAATCAATAGAATTTTGCATGGAAGAGAGACACAAAATGCTGGAGTAACTCAGCAGGACAGGCACCATCTCTGGATAGAAGGGATGGGTGACGTTTTGGGTCTCAACCCAAAACTTCACCCTTTCCTTCTATCCAGAGATGCTGCCTGACCTGCTGAGTTACTCCATCATGTTGTGTCTATCTTTGGTTTAAATCAGCATCTGCAGTTCCTTTCTACATATGTAGAATTTTGCATGTTCTAGTTTCTACCCACATCCCAAAGACATGCACGTTAGTAGGGAAATTGGCCACTGTAAGTTGCCCTTCTGTGTAGGTGAGCAGTAGAATCTTGGAACAGTTGATGAGTGGGGGTAGGGTGGGGAAGAAATTAAAAAATGACATTAATGTAGGATTACCTTATCGTTGGTTGATAATTAGTGTAGTCGAGGTGGTTAATACTCAGTTGGCTAAGAACCTGATTCTCTCTCTCTCTCTCTCTCTCTCTCTCTCTGTGACTCCAGTATCTTGCTGTCAAAAAATGTATTTCCTTTTATGCATCCAACAAATATTTGGCATGTACATACTTTTCTTAAAAAATATGTACATGTCTGTATCTTCCAAGTTCTTTATGTACTGTAGAGCAGTGATTTATTTATATCATTTTGCTGAATGAGGACTTTGCTGGTAAGGCCAGCATTCATTACCTATTCCTAATAAGGGATATATCATAAAATGAAAACCAACCAAACCTCAAGGTCTTATTTTTGTACTTCAAGGTGAAAATAAATGATAGCCAATGCTGTAACTTAACATAGAAAAACATTCGGCCGTACAAGCCAGCAAATGGATGATCACCTAAAATCTGTGACCCGTTCCTGCTTTTTTCCCCATATCCCTTAATTCCTTTAGCCCCAAGAGCTGAATCTAACTTGAAAACACCCAGTGAATTGGCCTCCACAGCCTCTGTGGCAGAGAATTCCACGGATTCACAACTCTCTGGGTGAAGATGTTTTCCCTCGTCCCAGTCCTAAATGGTTTACCCCTTATTCTTAAACTGACTCTTGGTTCTGGACTCCCCCAACATCAGGAAAATGTTTCCTGCATCTAGCCTGTCCAATCCCTTAATAATTTTATATATTTCGAAAGAATCCCCTCTCATTCTTCTGAATTCCAGCAAATACAAGCACAGTCGAACCATTCTTTCATCATAATATTGGCCAATTTAGTATGTGACAAAATGGAGGATCTCTGCCTTTGCAGAACTTGCTTGCCATCTTTCTACAAAAACTGCCAAGCCATGAGTCTCATGGCTCCAGAATGTCTGGATCCTGGGAGGAAGTTAAGCACAGGGTGATGTCCAGATGTCCCCTCAATTGTTAATATGTATGAGGGTTTAGCAGAAAGAGCTGAGCCTGGCTGCAAATGCATGATCAGGATTGGTTATAGAATGGGGGGTTGTAAAAGTATTGTTAACTATGTTGCATGGTCTGTGCACTGTTGAATATGATTGGTCAAGGAGCAGAGCCTTGCCCAAATTGTTTATGCTACCTGGGGAAATGCTTCTTTACTTTGGTGAACTGTCTTCCAACTAGAACTTTCTGTAGAAACAATGTAATGGGGTATTTTGTGATTGGGTTAGGAAGCTGTCATTAAATGTATTATATGATCTTTATTTGTGCTCCCCACACCCCACCCCATGTATTTCGCACCACGGGTCCGATACTGTATAAAAGAGGGGACACCACATGAGTCAATGTCGATCTTCTGGGGTAGCACTTGGAACTGTGCTGACTTGCTGGAGGCGTCTATTCGCATGAGGCTGAAGGGCTTGGACGAGTAGAGACAAGAATCGGACCCGCGGTGTTGGTTGGGTATTGTATAACAAGTTTGTTTATGATCGAGAATAAAGAAGTTTAGTTGATCCAGTGCTTGACTAACAGGGTGAGATTAGGAGCAGAATTACACTGCCATCCCAGGATTTAACCTGGTGAACCTACGTTGCACTCCCTCAATAGCAATAATGTCCTTCCTCAAAATTCGGAGACCAAAATTGCACACAATACGTCAGGTGCAGTCACACCAGGGCCCTATACAACTGCAGTAGGACCTCCTTGCTCTCAAACTCAAATCCTCTCACAATGAAGGCCAACATGCCATTAGCTTTCTTCACTGCCTGCTGTACATGCATGCTTACTTTCAGTGACTGATGTACAAGCACGCCCAGGTTGTGTTGCACCTCCCTTTTTCCTAATCTGACACCATTCAGATAATAATTTGCCTTCCTGTTCATGCCACCAAAGTGGATAACCTCACATTTATCCACATTATACTGCATCTGCCATGTATCTCCCCACCCACCCCACCTATCCAAGTCACCCTGCAGCCTCATCGCATCCTCATCAGAGCTCATACTTTCCATCCTAATGCAGAATTCCACCATATTATGGTCACTGTTGCCCAAGAGGCTTTGCACAACAAGATCGCCAACTAATCCTTCCTCATTACACAATACCCAGTCTAGGATGGCCTGTCCTCTAGTCGGCTCTTCTACATATTGGCTTAAAAAAACACCCCATATACATTCAAGGAAATCCTCCTCCCCAGCACTGCTACCAATTTTGTTGGCCCAATCTATATGTAAATTAAAGTCACCCATGATAGCTGATAAACATAGACAAAACATTAGAATTAGACACAAAAAGCTGAAGTAACTCAGCGGGTCAGGCCGCATCTCTTGAGAAAAGGAACAGGTGACGTTTCATAAAATGATAAGTGATAGGAGCAGTATTAGGCCATTCAGCCCACAATTCAATCATAGATAGATAAATACTTTATTAATCCCCTTTTCAGGGAAATTCAGATGTCATTGTAGCACACCGATAAAAATACAACATAACATTAAAGAAGAAATTTAACATCTATCTATATTATTAAAAGTCTGATCTTGACCGCTTTTGGCTCGCTGTGGCGTGATTTCCGAGAAAACGCCGCCACCTACGGCTGTCATTTTTGGCCACCTCGCTCAGAGCCCCACTCAGCCTTCCGGGGCCAGAGGATCTTTCCCATCGATGAAAAATCAGAGAGATATTAATGTTTTTTTTTAAAATTGCCATTCTCTCTGCTGCCCCTGCTGGTGGGATGGGGGAGGGACTATAAAACCTGGAAGTGGCGTGCCTCACAGTCTCTGCAAGATGGAGGAACTAAGAGGGGCATGTCTCTGAGCTCTGAATAACACTGAACACATGTCTACTCAGCTGTGAGTGCCCTTATTGTGATTTGAAAATGAAAATATGGTTTGTTTGAAGTAAAAATACACTGCTAATGAAGTAAAAATTCACTGCTAATGAAGTAAAAATGCACTGCTAATGAAGTAAAAATGCACTGCTAATGAAGTAAAAATGCACTGCTAATGAAGTAAAAATGCACTGCTAATGGTTGTTTGGGTTGAAGTAAAAATGCACTGCTAATGGTTGTTTGGGTTGAAGTAAAAATGCACTGCTAATGGTTGTTGGTGTTTAAAAAATGTTGAGAATCTCTCTCCTGTCAATCACACCATGAAGGCCACACCTTTTCCGGTGGAAGTGGGGAGTGATTATAAAACCGAGAAGTGTGGGTGTGGCTCAGTCTCTATATGATGGAGAGGGAGAGGTCACAACTCTGACTGAGCTGTGAATCAACTGAACACACTGAATGTCTACTGAACTGTGCGTGGTGTTTTGTGTGGCCTTGCACTCTGCTTGAAATGGAATTTCAAGGAATAGCCGTGAGTCAGCTGCCAGCCCACCAGCCGTGAGTGAGCTACCAGCACATCAGGCTTGAGTGACTGAGCTGCCACCCCAAAGAAACCATTTGGCCCACAATGTCCATACTAGCCCTCTGGAGACCAGTAGTCCCTGCAGCCAACAACACCCATACCAACTCTCCAGGAAGCACCCCCCGCCCGCCACCAATATTGGAATTGTGGGAGAGGTGGAATATTGCATTGTGGGACCAGCCCTCCCGTGTGAACATGGGACCCAACGGGTCCCACTTAGTCTAGTTAAAACATAAAAACATCCCTCCACAATGGTTCCCACTGTGGGGGAAGGCACAAAGTCCAGTCCTCTTCCACTTGTCCACCCATGATCGGGCCTGTTGAGGCATCCGCAGCCCGATGTTTTAGGCCCTCTCACCAGACGATGGTGCTCCGGCTTCGGGTGAACACTCTCAGCAGCTTGGGATACCTGGAACGGCCATTTCCTTACAGAGACCGCTGCTCCTGAAGCCAACTGGCCGCGCTGGTCAGAGCTCCAACACTGGCGATCTCGGCGAGAGATCCCAGGCTCCCAATGTTAAAGTCAGCGCCGCCGCCCAAGGCTGGCTGCTCCACAAACCCGCAGCTCCGCGATGTTCCATCGGCGGACTCAGCATTCCGAAGCTCCGCTCCGTGAAGGTGTTCCAGACCTGTGCCGCCACTGAAGCCGTAGTTCTGGCCGGTCCCCTCATGAAATGCCGCTCAAGTCCTGATGGTAGGCCGCGAGGACGGGGCGAAGATGCGGCTCGGAGGGAAGCCGCCTCTCCGCCTGGTAGGGACTGAGAAAAGCAGTTTCCCCCTTCCCCCCACCACATAAAAAGACTAGACCTCCAACAACACACTTAACGTACTAAAAATGTTTTAAAGTGAAAAGGCGGACAGCTGCAGGACAGACAGCCATATAGGATGGCGCCCCCATGGCTGATCAATCTCTACTTCCTATCTCTGCTTTAAAAATATCCATTGGCTTGGCGCCCACAGCCTTCTGTGCCGAGGAATTCCACAGATCCTCCACCTTCAGACTAAAGAAATTCCTTCTCCATCTCCTTCCTGGACCTCCAGTCCTACTCTCCCACTAGCGGAAACAGAGTTTCGTGTCGAGACCCTTCTTCAGATTGAGAGTCAGGGGAAGTGAACGAGAGATGTAGAGAGATATAGAACAAATGAATGAAAGATATGCATAAAAATAACGATGATAAAGGAAACAGGCCATTATTAGCTGTGTGTCAGGTGAGAACGAGTAAAGACAATGACACTCAACAAGATAACTTTGAAGTTAGTACGACTTGGGTGGGGGAGGGATGGAGAGGGAATGCAAGGATTACTTGAAGTTAGAGAAATTACAAAATATGTGATGCTGTTCCTCCAATTTGCGTTTGGCCTCACTCTGACAACAGAGGAGGCCTAGGACAAAAAGGTCAGTATGGTAATGGGAAGGGGAATTAAAGTGTTTGGCAATCGGGAGATCAGGTATGTCCATGCGGACTGGGAGATGGTATTCAATTAAACAATAGCCGGGTCTACTGCAGTTCCTTCTTAAACGCCGGGTCTACGTTTGGTCTCGCCGATGTACAAGAGTCCACACCTTGAACAATGGATACAATAGATGAGGTTGCAGGAGGTGCAAGTGAATCTCTGCCTAACCTTAAAGGACTATTGGGGTCTCATGACAGTGTTCAGTGAGATGGTATAGTGACAGCTGTTGCATCCCCTGTGGTTGCAGGAGAAGGTACCCGGGGAGTGGGTGGTTTGGGTGGAAAGGGATAAGTTCACTAGGGAGTTGCAAAGGGAACGGTCTCTACAGAAGGGGGAAAGGGGTGGAGATGGGAAGATGTGATTAATGGTGGGATCCTGTTGCAGCGAAAATGTCAGAGGATTATGTTGTTTTCGACGGTTGATGGGGCGAAAGGCAAGGACTAGGGGACTCTGCCCCTGTTGCGACTAAGGCGAGGGGGAGCAAGGGCAGAGCTGTGGGGTACCGAGGTGATGGCCTCATCTATGATGGATGAGGGGCACCCCTCTTGGATGTCCTGGTATGGAGCACCTCATCTTGGGTACCGATGCGGCATAGACAGAGGAATTGGGAATAGTGGATAAAGTCTTTGCGGGAGGTAGGATGGGAAGCGGTGTAGTCAAGATAGTTGTGGGAGTCAGTAGGTTTATAATAGACGTCAGTCAATAGTCTCTCGCCTGTGATAGAGACAGTGGGATCAAGAAAGGGGAGGGGGGGTGTGTGCCTTTGATTTGTAGAAAATGGGAGGAGTCAAAGGAGAAGAATGGGCAACTAGCAGCCCAGTGGTATGAATATTGATTTCTCTAACCTTGCATTCACTCTCTCCATCCCTCTCCCACCCAAGTCATACCAGCTTCAAAGTAGTCTCGAGTCTCGTTTTTTGTACTCGTTCTCGCCTAGCACACAGCTAACAATGGCCTGTTTCCTTTATCATTGTTACTTGTTTGCATATCTTATAACCACATAACAATTACAGCACGGAAACAGGCCATCTCGGCCCTACAAGTCCGTGCCGAATCTTTAATTCATTTGTTATTAATCTCTCATCACCATCTATATCTCTCATTTCCCTCTACCCTAAAGGGCCTGTCCCACTTACGTGCCCTTGGCACGCAAATTACGCGACCTCGTGGTCACGTTGAGTCGCGACGGTCCCGCGAAGTTAGCGCGCGACTTAATTCGACTACACAGCCGTCTGGAGCGCGTGACGTAATTTGAAGATGGACACAAAGCAGGAGCAACTCAGCGGGACCGACAGCATCTCTGGAGAGAATCAATGGGTGATGTTTCGGGTCGAGACCCTGCTTCAGTCAGAAAAGAAAGGTCTTGACCCGAAACATCACCCATTGCTTCTCTCCAGAGATGCTGCCGGTCCCGCTGAGTTACTCCAACATTTTGTGTCTATCTTCAATTTTCTTGGCCCTGCTCTGGGAGTAGAAGTGGGCGCGGATCCGAACCGCAACGGCCGTGAGCCCCAGGCCAAGCTCGGCGATCGTTTGCCTGCTTCTGCAGCTGTTGGAGGTGAGACGTTGCGTCGTGCCAGGGTCTTGGACCTATCCCACTTTGGTCGGCAGTTCCACGACAGGCCATTGGCGCGCGAAGATTTTGTTTGCTTCAAAAAATTCGGAGCCCCGCGCAATGTCACGCATAACTACATGCCCCTCCGTGCTTCTCAGTGGGACCGGCCCCGCGAGACTATACGATGCCCGTGCGTCTCAACGCGACCACAAGGTCGCATAATTTGCATGCAAAGGACACGCAAGTGGGACAGGCCCTTAATCACTCTGGAGGGTCTTGACCCAAAACATCACCTATTACTTTTCTCCAGAGATGTTGTCTGACCCGCTTACTTCAGATTTTAGTGCCTTTCTTCAGTTTAAACCAGCATCCGAAATTCCTTCCTACAGATTATAATTAGTTACTTCCATTTATTAGAAAGGTTTGAATTCCAGTTGAATGGAAGTGTAGATGCCAACTCATTCAAAAAACAAAAACCCAAATCCTTAACTGAAGTGACCAATAGTGATCTACAATCAGCTCAGCACTTAATATTCTACAGAAATAGCAGCAAATAAAGAGTTACCTGAAAACCCAGTTTCTGCAGAACACGGGCTAATCTTCGAGCACCAGTTTTTGCATCTTCTTCACTAAATTGTAATTTACAGAAAAAGATTGTATCACATATTAGAGCCCCAATGTACATCACTTGGGAATTCTTTGACAATAGAATGTACAAAGACACTATATTGCTGAAATCTTATGATCAAACAAAAAAAAAGACATCGTCAAATGAAACAATGGGACAGAGTCTTGTTAGGGTTCCGTTGGTCACCCATTATGAATTATTTCATAAGGAAATATGTACAAAATGCATTTTTGTCTTCACCTGCTCTATATCCTCACCAACAATGAACTTCACCCACTGTTCTTAACACCAGGAGACTGCAGACAGGAAGTATGGCGTGAACATAGCAACTAAATACCCACATCAATTACTTCATGTTAGAGCCAAAACACATATCTAACACACAATGTACCCTGTAACACTTAATGCTCCCTTGTGACTAAGTTGCTTTCACCAGAATATTAACATACACAAATTCCTGGCAAAAATGTTAGTACTCCGACAATTACTTACATATATTTGGGAGGGGCAGGTAGTAGTTCCTCTGCCCATGATGTTGAAAAAATGTAATTCAGTCAATTACAAAATTTGGGATTTTTGATACAAATGATCAAAATGAAACTACTAGATTGTTAGGGATGAAAATCTGGTATCCCATATGCAACTTCAGCAATGTTTTTTTTGTTGGTATTTATGCGATATGAGCATCACTGACAAGGACAGCTTTTGAAGCCCGAACCCAATTGCCTTTGAGGTGTTAGTTTCTTCTTGAACCAAAGGACTTTTGTACATAATATTTCCATCTAAATGAATTCAATAGCAAAATTCAGTTGTACGTAACTGTACCCCAACACGACTCTGTTCCCCTGTCTCATTTGACAATGTCGACTTTTTCAAGTAATCATTAGATGTCAGCGATTTGTTGGGTCTAGATAATTCCAAGATTTGGTCAAGGACAATGGAGGATCAGTGATATCCTAAGTCAGTACAATGAGTGACTAATGGGGTACTTATGGCATTCCAAGACCTTGCTATTCTAGTCCATGATTGTATAGGTGACAGATTTGAAAGGTGTTGCCAAAAAATAGATTAACTGATTAACTGCAATGACGTTGTTGAGCAGCAACATTAACAGTGAGTAAATATTCAGGATGGTGGCTGGGATGTTTATCACGAAGGTTGCTTTGCACTAGATCGGGTCAAGTTACTTGAGTAATGTTGGCAGGTGCAGTTCAAAGGCAAGTATTCCATCTCGCCATCGATATTGCATGCGAACGATAGAATGACTTTGAAAAGTCAGGAGATTACTACAGGATACTCAACCTCTTTTGCAGCCACAGTATTTGGTGGATGCTCCAAGTAAATTTCTGGTCAATGGGAACCTGAGTGTATCAATGGAGGACTCACGGACGGTGACACAATAAAGTTAAGGACAGGTAGATTTGATTCTTTCTTACGGGAAATGTTAATTTGCTGGAAATTGGGGAACAACACTACTTATCTGTCCATGCAACCATTCCATTTTCTAAGGATTTGCAAATGCAATTGAACATCAGCAACATCTGCTGTAGCCTTATTGAGGACAGATGAAGCAGTTAAAACTTGCTGGCTCGAACGCACACTTTGATAAGCAAGTACAGTAACGTCCTGGGATTGGGACGATAGATGTCCAACAACCACTACCATCTTTAGTAGCCGGTGTATAGTTTGACAATAGGATGTAATTAGGCTAGAGAATGCAAAAAATGTTCAAGGACAAGTTGTAAGAAGAGACTGAATAGACTGGGACTGTTCCCTGGAGCAAAGGAGGCCGAGGGTTAACCTAATAGAGGTTTATAAAATCATGAGGGCCTGAGATATGATGAATTGTTACATCTCCTTTCAAGGGTGGCAGTGTCTAAAACTGGATGACTTGGGTGAGGGGAATTATTTAAAAAGAACTCGAGGGGCAGGTTTTACCATTTAGAGGGAAGTGGGTATATAATAATAATAAATTTTATTTTCGGGCGCCTTTCAAATCTCAAGGTCACCAAGATTAAACAGAAGAGAAAAAAAAACATATAGTCGGAGAAAAATAAATAATAAGGACATCATCAATACACAAATTAAAGACAGAAATCGCTCCAAAGACACAAAAATCAAAAAAAAAACACAATGTGAATATATGGAACCAGCTTGCACAGGAAGAGATAGAGGTGGGTATCGACACCATCATATTAAATCAGACGGATATCAAATGATGAGACAGAGTACAGGGAGAAATGTCCTGGTGTTGAGACAACAACCTTTCAATGTTAGCAAGACAAAGGAGATAAAGATCAACTTCAGGAAGCGAAGCAGTACACAAACCAGTTTGTATTGATGGTGTTGAAGTAGAGATAGTAGAAAACTTCAAATTCCTAGGAGTAAATATCATCAATTATGAAAAGCTTCTTGCATGATTAGTTAACCAAAGTTTTTACCTTGTAGCTCCAGTGCATATAATTTTCCCTGAAGACCAAATTGTTGCCGTTATTCTGGGTTTCCTCAGTTTCATTAACACCTTCTGCAAACAATTATAACAAAATATTAGCGATATGGTGCCCCAGTCAAAGAATTCCTGTTAAGTTTAACGCAAACATAAATTTACACTTTAATTTAATCTGGGTCACGAGTGCACAAAACTGACATCTGCCAGTCTTGCAAGTTCTTGTGTATAACAATTCTCTAAATGTGATCTGTTTTTAACTCTGCTGAACATTTCTCATTTTATATTAAATTACCATAAATTAGTGTAATTCTGATTTATTCAATAATTTTACGCACTTAGCTATTGCCTTATTCTCAAAATGTTATTCATCTAATCATTTTTGCTGGATGCAAATTTTGCCTAATTGAGGATGGGGATTAAGGTTTCAGATTTTAATATTTTTTATTGATTCTGTTACTACAATGGACACAATTGCTAATTAAAAACAGTTAAATCAATATTTTGCATGCAAGAATCAAAACTACATGCAAAACACCTACTAAAATAATGAATACTGTAAATAATTTTTCAAAAGCTATTGAGGATCCGTGTCTGCAAAATAAACAAACAGTTCAATAGAATGAAATGGAGAAGATACTCTTGTATTGAAAAGGAAATTGAAGTAGACCACTGATCCACTCAGCCTTCAATGAAATATTTGACCCTACTTTCCAATTTATATTGCATGGCATTCTTACCATTTTAAAATGTATTCATCCATGAAACTTTCAATAGACTCAGCATGCTGAACTTCAGAGGGGTTAACAATTACAGATTACTATCATCCATGACTGAAAAATTGCTTGCCCATATTCTTCCAAAAAGCTTCAGTTGAAATTTAAAATTATATTCTCTTGTTCATGGACTTGGAGAAATCACCCATTTAATACATCAAACTCTTTATAATTTAAAAAATACAAATTAGATTATTTTCCAATCCTTAAAACGTAGAAGTTAAATATTTCCTCATAACGTAACCTTAAACCACAAGAACATTCGGATGAATTTGCCAATGTATTTTCCTGCAGCATGCTAAGATGACTGACATCGGTGGTAGGGAAAATGCCGAAGTCAATTATAAAAGATGAAATAGCCGCACATTTGGATAACAGTAACACAATCAGTCCGTCAGCATGGATTTACAAAGGGGAAATCAAGCTTGACTAACCATCTGAAATTTTTTGAGGATGTAACTAGGAAAATGGACAAGAGAGATGTAGTGTATCTGGACTTTCAGAAAGCATTTGATAAGGTCCTATATAAGAGATTAGTGGGCAAAATTAGGGCACATGATATTGGGGGTAGAGTGCCGACATGGATAGAAATTTGGTTGGCATACAGGAAACAAAAAGTAGGGATTAACGGGTAACTTTCAGAATGGCAGGCAGTGACTAGTGGGGTGCCGCAATGCTCGGTGTTGGGACCGCAGCTATTTACAATATACATCAATGATTTGGATGAAGGGATTCAAAGTAACATTAGCAAATTTGCAGATAACAAAGCTGGGTGGCAGTGTGAACTGTGAGGAGGATGCTATGAGAATTCAGGGTGACTTGGACAGGTTGGGGGAGTGAGCAGATGCATGGCAGATGAAGTTTAATGTGGATAAATGTGAGGTTATCCACTTTGGTAACAAAAAACAGAAAGGCAGATTACTATCTAAATGCGTCAAGTTTGGAAAAGGATAAGTTTACAATGGGATCTGGGGGTCCTTGTTCATCAGTCTATAAAAGTAAGCATGCAGGTACAGCAGGCAGTGAAGAAATCGAATGGCATGTTGGCCGTTATAACACGAGGAGTCGAGTATAGGAGTAAAGAGGTCCTTCTGCAGTTGTTCAGAGCCCTAGTGAGGCCGCACCTGGAGTATTGTGTGCAGTTTTGGTCCCCTAATTTGAGAAAGAACATTATTGCTATTGAGGGAGTGCAGCATAGGTTTACAAGGTTAATTCCCAGGATGGCGGGACTGTCATTTGCTGAGAGAATGGAGCGGCTGGGCTTGTACACTTGGAGTTTAGAAGGACGAGAGGGGATCTTATTGAAACATATAAGATTGTTAAGGGTTTAGACACGCTAGAGGCAGGAAACATGTTCCCGATGTTGGGGGAGTCCAGAACCAGGGGCAACAGTTTAAGAATAAGGGGTAAGCCATTTAGAACAGAGACGAGGAAACACTTTTTCTCACAGAGGGTTGCGAGTCTGGAATTCTGCCTCAGAGGGCGGTGGAGGCCAGTTCTCTGGGATACTTTCAAAAGAGAGCTAGATAGGGCTCTTGAAGATAGCAGAGTCAGGGGTATGGGGAGAAGGCAGGAACGGGGTACTGATAGGGAATGATCAGCCATGATCACATAGAATGGCGGTGCTGGCTCGAAGGGCTGAATGGCCTACTCCTGTACCTATTGTCTAAAGTAAACGTAGTTTAGATTTTCAAACTTTCTTGCTCCCTGTCTGCCCATGGGCTTGCTTGCTTTACCCTCTATAACTGATCTCCTAGAGCATCCTTTAAGAGTTTCAACATTGACACACTGGGAATAAGCACAGGATCATCCTTTTGGTGTACCTGCATAAAAGGTGTTCATTTATGATGTGGCTAGAATAGAGGAAGCAAAGAATAACTCAAATATTAAGAACCACTGATGCTACAGCATCTCTACATCTTTGTCACCTGTGTGAAGGAAGTTTCAAGTTCAGATTGGTGTAATCAGTTGCCGCTGTACACATTGCAACATGACAAACTACATGTCAGTCTTACTTGAGAACGAGTAACAAACAAAAAAAAAATCTGGTTACTAACACCCCAATCAGCCAACTCTCAATCACGCCATTTGGATTTTTCCCCAAAATGTTGCCAAGTGATATTCTGAAGAAGGGTTTCGGCCTGAAACGTTGCCTATTTCCTTCGCTCCATAGATGCTGCTGCATCCGCTGAGTTTCTCCAGCACTTTTATCTACCTTCGATTTTCCAGCATCTGCAGTTCCTTCTTATTCACATATCAGCTGTCAGGCTTATCTTTCAGCACTTCTCCCCACAACTACTAGTCTGAAGAAGAGTCTCGACCCAAAACGTCACCTATCCATGTCCTCCAGAGATGCTGCCTGGCTTGAGTTACTCCAACTCTTTGTTTTAATAAAAAAGGAATCAAGAAGCACTGGGCTAAATTTGAAGTCAATGCGCACTGCAGAAAACACTCAAATGGCTGGAGTCATAGCTCACACAATGGAAGATGACAGTGATTGTTAGAGATCAATCAATCTAGATCCAGGAGATCACAGTAGGAATTCCTCAGGGCAATGTCTGGGGACCAACCATGCTCATCCATGACCTTCCTTCCATCTCAAGGTCAGAATTTGAGATGTTTACCAAGATTACAATGTCCAACTTCATATGCAATGGTTGCAGTTTGCTTGATGCTTTTAAACACATTTTGGTCCCCGTTTTGTGGGCTGCTCTCAAATACAATGGGCCCTGTTTTGTGTGATTCCTTTAAACGCATTAGATTAACTGGAAAATGGATTGCATGTGAATTAAAAGAGTGTTGGGAGCCAAGTGATATCCAATATTCAGCGAATTAAGCAATAAATACAACCTTTACTGAAGTGATCAGTGAATTACTATGGCATTTAGAAACTTTGAAAAATAACATTAAAATATATATCAAATCCTTGTAAAGTAATATACCGCTGGTTATTGTAACATTAAGAATATCAGATGGTTTCCAGCAAGGAATACAATTGAGGATAGGCACAAACTACAACTTACCCCTACATCTCTTTTGTAGATCACGTTTGTTCCTTCCAGTGCAATCTTGCGCAGATTTAAATGGCATCTTGTTTTAAAGACACAGACCACATTTGTTATCAAAATATCCAGTGCAACATCATTGTCTGGTTCCATGGGTATGGCTTGTTATCCAACTGACCAACAGACTGCATACCATCTAGATAGTGCTGCACTAAAGTAGAACAACATGTTAATTTGACACGTTTATCAAAATGATGCACATCAAAGTAATAAACATTCACTTCTCAAAAGGCAAGAGAAATGAGGTGTTGCATTTTGGAAAGTCTAACATGGGCAGGAACTACACAGTGAATGGGTAGGGCCCTGGAGAGTGTTGTAGAACAGAGGGAACTAGGAGTGTAGGTGCATGGTTCCTTGAAAGTGGAGTCGCAGGTAGATACAGTGGTCAAAAAGGGTAGGGCAGCACATTCGCCTTCATCAGTCAAGAGTATTGAGTATTGGTCATGTTGCAGTTGTATAAGACATTGGCAAGACTGCATTTAGAATATTGTGTTCAGTTCTGGGCACGTTTTGGGAAAAATGTTGTTAAGCTGGAGAGGGTACAGAGAAGATTTACGAGGATGTTGCCAGGAGAGGTTAGGTAGGCTGGGACTATTCCTTAGAGCACAGGACAATGGGGGGGTGATATGATAGAGGTGTATAAATCATGCGAGGAATAGATTCGGTAGATACAGAGTCTCTTGCCCAGAGAAGGTGAATCAAGGACCAGAGGAAATAGATGTAAGGTGAAAGGGAAAAGATTTAATAGGAATCGGAGGGGTAACTTATTCACACAAAGGGTGGTGGGTGTATGGAACAAGCTGTCAGAGGACATGGTTGAGGCAGGGACTATCTCAACGATTAAGAAACAGTTAGACAAGCACATGGATGGGACAGGTTAGGAGGGATATGGACCACACGCTAGTATAGCTGGGACATGTTCACAGCAGCGCAAATCAAAATGATAATTTTCTGGTAATGCACTCGAGACAATGAAGAGAAAAATACTCACCATGGTCAGTTGGGCAGCCAATTCTTGATATCAGAGTGAAAGGCAAATGTAAACAATGTCCAGCAGAAAGCAAACCTGTAAATGAAATGAAGTTTTATGTCAGATAAATAAAAATGCATTCAAACTACGAAATATAAATAATGTGGCCACTTGCAGAAATCATTATAAAAATAATTTTGTTGCAATAGAGGCTTGAATACCAGTTTGAGTACCAAAAATTGTGTCCTATTGCTACGTTTAAGAAACAGGTACATGGATAGGACAGGTTTAGAGGGGTATTGGCCAAACGCAAGCATGTGGGACAAGTGCAAATGGGACATGTTGGTCGGTATGGGCAATTTAGGCCGAAGGGCCTGCTTCCACCTTGTATGACTGAGTATTAGAAATAGACATATCTTTAAACTAGCAGCGAAAAAGAAAATCAGTTAGGTAAATGCATAGAAACTAGAATAATTTGCGTTTTTTGGTAAATCATGTACTCATTTCTTGGTCCCACCCATAGGAAAAGCTGGACTAGAAAGATAGAAAATAAGTGCAGGAATAGGCCATTTGGCAATTCGAGCCAGCATCGCCATTCATTATGATCATTCAAAATCAGTATCCCTTTCCTGCTTTCTCCCCATATCCCTTGATTCCGTTAGCCTGAAGAACTATATCTAACTCTCTTGAAAACATCCAGTCAATTGGCCTCCACTGCCTTCTGTGGCGGAGAATTCCACAGATTCACAACCTTCTGGGTGAAAAAGTTTTTCCTCATCTCAGTCCTAAATGGCCTATCCCCTTATTCTTAAACTGTGACTCCTGGTTCTGGACTCCCCCCAACATTGATAATATATTTCCTGCATCTAGCCCATCCAATCGCTTAATTTTATATTGATGAAGCCGAATTTTAGTTAAAAATATAAGAAGATATTAAATTGGCTTCTGGGCTAGCTTACAGCTTATATTTAGAGTCAAATTAGGCTTGCCTTAGGTTGCGGTGGGTGAGATAATAAATCCTATAACATTGTCTCCCAAGTGAGGAAGTGACAGAGAGGAAGAGAGACATAGCTAGTCACATCTTTGTAAACAAATGGTCTATGTTTATGAGGGACCAAGTGACAGAGAGGAAGCAGCGAAAAGAGCTAGGGTGATCTCTTTGGAGATAAAATGACCTAAAGCAAATGGCCAATGTTTTTAGTATATCTTGTACCATGTAAACAAAAGGCCTTTGATGTGATGCATTCTGTGGAAACCTTTTCCTGTACCTCTGACCATGACTAATGTCTGTGGAATGTGCTAAAGGGACAAAAAAAACCCTATTTAAGGCAATGTAATTCTGTTGTTCAGAGAAGGTGGACCGAGGACAGTTGAGTGTCTACATTGGTCACTTAGCTGGAATACTCGCTCCCTTCCATCGGCCAATGTTAAGTAAAGTTTTGAACTGGTCTACCAAACAGTTTGTGTGGTGTCTGTTTATTAAGAAGCGAACCTGGTTTAGTAGTTATAAAAGTAACTTTTTCAATATGTTTCTATAAGATCCTCTCTCATCCTTCTAAATTCCGATGAATACAAGCCCAGTCGACCCATTCTACCATCATATGTCAGTCCCACCATCTCAGGAATTAACCTGGCGAACCTACGCTGGACTCCCTCAATAGCAAGAATGTTCTTCCTCAAATTAAGAGACCAAAACTGCACACAAAACTCCAGATGTGGTCTCACCAGAGCCCTGTACATCTGCAGTAGGACCTCCTTGCTCCTATACTCAAATCCTCACTATGAAGGCGAACATGCCATTTGCTTTCTTCACTGCTGGCTGTCATTGCACCTCCCCTTTTCCTAATCTGATACCATTCTGATAATAATCTGCCTTCTTATTCTTGCCACCAAAGTGGATAACCTCACATTTATCCACATTATACTGCATCTGCTATACATCTGCCCACACATCCAACCTATCCAAGTTACCCTGCAGCTTAATTGCATCCTCCTCACAGCTAACACTGCCACCCAGCTTTGCGTCAGCAGCAATCTTGGAGTCAAGTCAAGTTTATTCGTCACATACACATACGAGATGTGCAATGAAATGAAAAATGGCAATGCCTGCGGATTGTGCAAAAAACAAACAAACTACAAAACAGAATGGAACAGAAACACATATTCACATATTACATATTTGTGGGAGGAAAAAAAGAAAAAACGGCAATTAAAAAAAAACACCACACAATAAAATTGTACAGTAAAGTTAGTCCTTGGTGAGATAGCAGTTTACAATCCTAATGGCCTCTTCTCATCCTCTCCGTTTTTTCACAGCATGGCAAAGGAGGCATTTGCCTGACCGTAGCAGCTGGAATAGTCCGTTGCTGGGGCGGAAGGGGTCTCCCATGATCTTGTTGGCTCTGGAGTTGCACTACTCTCTGCAGAGCCTTCTTGTCCTGGGCAAAGCAGTTCCCAAACCAAATCGTGATGTTTCCGGACAAGATGCTTTCCACAGCAGCTGAGTAAAGCACTGGAGGATCCTCGGAGACACTCTGAATTTCCTCAATTGCCCGAGGTGGAAAAGGCGCTGCCTTGCCTTACTCACCAGTGCTGCAGCATGTGATGTCCATGTCAGATCCTCTGAGATGTGGACTCCCAGGTATTTAAAGCAGTTCACCTTATCCACAGTATCCCCTTTTATCTTCAATGGTGTGTACGTCCTCAGATGATGTGCCCTCCTAAAGTCCACGCTCAACTCCTTGGTTTTTTTGATATTCAAGAGGAGATCAGGCCCACCACCACAGTGTCATCAGCAAACTTGATTGAGTTGGAGCTGAACCTAGCTACACAGTCGCGTGTGTACAGGGAGTACAGTAGGGGGCTGAGGACGCAACCTTGGGGGAATCCTGTGTTCAGGGTGAGGGACTTCGATGTATTTCCTCCCATCTTGACTACCTGGGGCCTGGCGGTGAGAAAGTCCAGGACCCAGGCACACAGGGGGGTGTTGAGCCCCAATTCCAGCTGCTTCTCGGCAAGTCTGGTGGGGACTATCGTGTTGAAGGCTGAACTGAAGTCTATGAACAGCATCCTCACGTACCCCCCCCCTTCTGGCTGTCAAGATGATAGAGAGCGGTGTGCAGAACCTGGGAGACCGTATCGCGGGTGGATCTGTTCGGACGATATGCGAATTGTAACGGGTCCATGTTGCGAGGGAGGAAGGTGCAGATGTGTTTCTTGACCAACCTCTCAAAGCATTTCATGACTACCGAGGTGAGGGCCACCAGACGGTAGTCATTCAGACAAGCTGGGGAGGCAATTTTAGGTACAGGTACAATGATGGATCTTTTGAAGCAGGCAGGGACCACGGACGGCCAGGGAGAGGTTGAATATTGTAGTGAGCACCGGGGCTGGCTGCGTAGCACAAGACTTAAGTAAACCCCCCAAGATGCCATCTGGGCCTACAGCTTTCCTCGTGTTCACCCGTGTCAGAGCCCTCCTCACGTCGTGCTCGAACAACGAGAATGTGTGCACATCCCCAGCAATGGACCTCCCTTCAGCTTCGATAGCCAGCACGATGGCGTTGTCGTTAGTTGGCAGACCTGGGGTAACGTTTCCCGCCTCGAAACGAGCATAGGAGTTCAGGTCATCACTTCGGGAGGTGCTGGCACTTCCGGATGGGGGGGGGGGGGGGGGGGGGGGGGGGTGCTCCAGTAGTTGGTTCCGGTCCGTGGACCCTGCCACAGGCGTCTGGTGTCCCGCTGCTCCATCTGTGACTCCATCTTGTCGTTAGGACTTCACCTTGTAGATGTCCATATTTCCGGATGACAGGCCCAAGTTGTAGACAGCGGTGCGAGCATTCAAGGCAACACGAACGGACCTGTCCACCCAGGATTTTTGATTCAGAAAGGTGCTAACCCTTAGCGTGGGGACGATGTTGTCGGCTATTGTTGCAATGAAGTCTGTGACTGCTTCCGTGAACTCACTGGCGTCAATGGAACTTGCTTGGAACATATTCCAGTCGACATCTTTTAGTGCATCCTGCAGCATGGCCTCTGGTTCGTCGGACCACCGCTTTACATCCCTCATCACTATCCTTTGTTTATACACCGGCAGCAGGAAAATGGCAGCGTGGTCAGATTTTCCCAAGGGGGGGGGGGGGGGGGGGGGTGGGGAGTGAAATGGCCTTGTAGCCCTTCCAGAACAGCTTATAGCAGTGGTCCAATGTTCTCTCCCCCCTGGTGGCAGACGTGATGTGTTGGTAGAAGTTTGGCATGACCTTCTTGAGATTTGATTTATTAAAATCTCCAGCCACCACCATAGCTGCATCCGGGTTCTTGTTTTGGTGTCGACATAGCACATAGTGTAGGGCCGATAGTGGCATGTTGGTGTCCGCCTGCGGTGGAATGTAGACTGCTGTGATGATCACCGAGCCAAACTCCCAGGGAAGATAGAATGGGCGGCATGAGATCGTCAGAACGGGAAAGCCTCTTAATATTTCCAGTTGTTATAGGTTATGAAGCAGACTCCTCCACCCTTGGATTTCCCAGATTCTTCTGTCCTGTCAACACGGTAGACAGTGAAGGACTCGGTTGGGCAGATTACCCGATCCAGAATCAGCGAGGTCAGCCATGTTTCGGTCAGGCAGAGGATGTTGCAGTCCCTTATGTCCCGCTGGAATCTGACCCTCGCCCTGAGGTCATCCAGCTTGTTTTCCAGGGACTGGACTAGCGCCAGAAGAATGCTATGCAGAGGGGGACGAAAGGCTTGGGCTCTCAGCCTATTCCAAATCCCCCCCCCCCCCCCCCAAAGTTTTCTCCGGGTTTTCCTTCGAGCCGCGCTCTCATTGTTGTTGCTGCGGAGCTCTCTGTTGATCTCTGCTGGCCACGCTGGATCGGTATGTACAGCGTTTAAAAAGTCTCCGTTTACGCTAGAGTTTAGATTTAAGAGTTTCCCTGCCATACTTTGTTAGTATTAGGGAGCTAGAACTTAAAAATAAGTTCAAAAAGAACATGAATGTTAAAAATACGCAGTTTCCACGGAGCTGCCACGACGGCGACTGGACAGGGCCCAGGGCTCGAAATTAGCAGTTGCCCGGTTGCCAATGGCAACCACAGTCCTGCCGGGCAACCTAAAAACCATGCCATTTTGTCCGGCTTGGCAAGCACCCGGGACACCTAGCGTTTAATTCTGAGCGGGCCCCCTCTTCATCTTTCTCTCTCTCACTCTCTCTCTCTGTCACTCTCCACCTGCCACCTGTATCCGTGTCCATGTCTCGGGTCTCCGCCCGCTGCTCATCCGCCAGCACGGCCGGCCGCTTTACACATGCGCACAACCACGGCCAGCAGCAAAGATCCTATAGCGAGGATCTTTGGCCAGCACATCATCGGCAGTGGTTGTGCGCATGTGCCCCCTTGCACATGCGCACTGCAATTGGTCGGCATCGGCCACTTTCTCCCTCCGTTTGCATGATGGGCGATCTGGCTGCCATTGCTGTCCACTCGCCGCGACCGTTGAAAACCAACACAGAATCACTGCTGGAGCTGGAGTAACTGCCTGGAGTAACTCTTGCTTCTTGGTTTCCTGGTTTAAATGCAATTTAAACAGAATTTACACACCACCACCAAACCACGACATACACATGGCTATCTGGACTACACGTCTTCCCACCCTGCCCCCTGTAAAGACTTCATCCCCTACTCCCAATTCCTCCGCCTACGCCGTATCTGTTCCCAGGATGAGACGTTCCACACTAGGGCATCGGAAATGTCCTCGTTCTTCAGGGAACGGGGATTTACCTCCGCCACCATAGATGAGGCTCGCACCAGGGTCTCATCCATACCCCGTAACACTGCTCTCTCTCCCCATCCCCGCACTCACAACAAGAGCAGAGTCCCCCTAGTCTTCATCTTTCACCCCACCAGCCGGCGAATACAACAAATAATCCTCTGCCATTTCCGCCACCTCCAACGTGACCCCACCACTCGCCATATCTTCCGCTTCCTCCGCAACTCTCTTGTCAATTCTTCCCTTCCCTCCCGTACCACCCCCTCCCTGGACACTTTCCGTTGCAACCGCAAGAAATGCAACACCTGTCCCTTCACCTCCCCCCTCGACTCCATTCAAGGACCCAAGCAGTCGTTCCAGGTGCGACAAAGGTCCACCTGTATCTCCTCCAACCTCATCTACTACATCCGCTGCTCTAGATGTCAGCTGATTTACATCGGGGAGACTAAGCGGAGGTTGGGCGATCGTTTCGCCGAACACCTCCGCTCAGTCCGCAATAACCTACCTGAACTCCTGGTGGCTCAGCACTTCAGCTCCCCCTCCCATTCCCAATCCGACCTCTCTGTCCTGGGTCTCCTCCATTGCCCGAGTGAGCAACACCGGAAATTGGAGGAACAGCACATCATATTCCGCCTGGGTTGCTTGCGTCCGGTTGGCATGAACGTTGAATTCTCCCAGTTTTGCTAGCCTTGCTGTCTCCTCCCCTTTCTTAACCCTCGAGCTGTCTCCTCCCATCCCCCCCGCCCTCGGGCTCCTCCTCCTCCTTCTCCCCCCCCCCCCCACCCCCCATCAGTCTGAAGAAGGGTTATGGCCCGAAATGTCGCCTATTTCCTTCGCTCCATAGATGCTGCTGCACCCGCTGAATTTCTCCAGCATTTTTTTGTATCCACGAAAAATAACAGCCTATTGCATTTGATCTGTTTATTTATTGTGTATATACATATGGTCTATGGTATATAGACACAATGAACTTTTATCTCCTGTTCTGTATTATGTTTACATATTCTGTTGTGCTGCAGCAAGTAAGAATTTCATTGTCCTACCTGGGACACATGACAATAAAACTCTCGACTTGGACTTAAACAAAAAAGGGTTCTTGCGGAAAAAAAGAGCTACCTTAAATGTGATTGCTTCTGGTTGGGTAACTATAGTAGGGTGAAGGCTATTCCATGCTTTAATTGTGCGGCGTAACTCCATGGAGCAACCAGCATCTCTGCGTAGAAGAAATTGGGTGACGTTTCAGGTAGAGACACTTCTTTAGATTTCCTAGTGTTTTAGTTTAATTTAAACATACAGCGTGGAAATAGGCCCTTCAGCCCACCGAGTCCACACCGACCACCAATCACCCGTACACTAGTTCTATCCCACACATTAGCAACGCAAGTCAAGAGTGTTTTATTCTCTCATGTCCCAATGAAATCCTTACTTGCAGCAGCACAACAGAATATGTAAACATATTCTGTAAACAATGTTATAAACGAGAAAACAAAACAGTGTATATTTATATATGAATATAACTATACATAAATATATAACTATACACACACACACACACAATTTCCCTCCTGGGATTAATAAAGTTCTATCGTATAGTATCGTGTGTGTAGGAAAGAACTGCAGATGCTGGTTTAAACTGAAGATAAGACACAAAAAGCTGGAGTGACTCAACAGGTCAGACAGAATCTCTGGACAAAAGGAAAATATTACGTTTTGGGTTAGGTCTGAAAAGGGTTCCTGCACACCTTTGGAATGTGAAAAGAAACAAGAGCACCCGGAGAAATCCCATGTGGTCAAAGGGAAAAGGAGCAAACTCCATACAGACAGCACCCATATTCAGGATCAATTCCAGATCTCGGGCAAGTTTAGGCAGCAACTTTATGGCTAATGTACTGTCCCATAGTCTTGAACTGAATTAAATCATACAGTAGCTGTAAAGGGCATCACTTAAAGATTTAAGACTGAAAATAGATAGTTTCTTTTTTTTAGTAACCAAAGTTATGAGCATATAATTTTTTGTGTGCTGGAAAATAAAATAAAGTGGCACAGCTGCTAGACTTGCTGCCTCACACGCCAGGGATCCGTGTACAATTGGAGTGAGACAGGGTAGTGGAGAAGTTGAGGCGGTTGATGTCGCGACGGTAGTTTTGGATAAAAAGTTCTAAAGCCGGAAGGCCATGAGGGGGGGTCCACGAGGAGGGGGTTTGTTGGAGACGGGAAAAGTGATCATCAATAGGGGGCGAGGACTCCTTCCCTGGAAGAACGCTGTGAGGTGGAGATGACAGTAGAAGAGCTCCAAGTCGTGGTGGCCGCGGAACTCATTGAGGTGGGGACGGAGGGGGACAAAGGTAAGACCTCTGCTGAGGACCGACCGTTCGGTGTTGGAGACGGGGAGGTCAGGGGGGGGATGGTGAACACACGGCAGGGATGGAGGTTGGGGCCGGAGGAAGGCAGGTACTGGACTGAGGCCGGGGCGATGTCTGGCGGAGGGGTGGGTAGTCAGGGGGTACGAGGACTGTAGTGTGGGTGGGGGAAGAGCAGGGGGTTACATAGTTTGAGGGGGATGGGGAAGACCCAGTGGAACAGCCACAGAGGTTACCAGGGTTAGGGAGACTAGCACTAGGACCCAGTGCAGTCAAACCCCGGGGAGTGGGAGTTAGCAGCGTGGAGGCTTCAGGCCCAGTGTTTTCCTTTAAACTGGTTTTGATTTGCATACCAAACATACAAAACTAATTAATGTAGCAGGAATCTTGCTATAATTCAATTACAAGTTTGTTATGAGATATAGAAGCAAAGGCTATGCTACAGCATACAAGAAGCCCGTTTGATTTGCTTCTATATCAATTCATTCCTGGAAAGATCCAAATTTAATTTCACTGTTCTGCACAAGCGTAAGACTTGATTCCAACAACTTGTGTGTGGATGGCTTAAATTTGCCACAGTGAAATCCAATCTCTTAATCCATTGACGACATCAGAATTTGCATTTCTGCAGAAACACTGGGATTTCTGCCATTAGTCTATCATATCTGCAGAGACAGCATATAAGGAAGCAAAAAAAGTTTTAACGGAGACAAGGAATTGCAAATGCTGGAATCCTGTGTAGAGTAACTCTGTGCACCATGCTAAGTAAAGGAAGCATATATACAGGATTTATGTAAAAGCTGAAATGACATGTTTGAAAATTATTCATGTGGTATTTACAATGCACATATAATTAAATGCGCTAAACACAAAGTGCTGGAGGATGCCCGACTCACTAAGTTCCTCCAGGACTGCTTTACTCCAGATTGTAGCATCTGCAGTTCCTGGTGTCTCCATACACAATTTGTTATTTTTCTGAATAGAATTATTTATCAAGCGATAATAGTGGTTTAGCACACATCTAAAATGCGGACGCATCTTACAATAAAGCAGACAATTCTGAGTATGTTTAGTGCACAAGTCATGTCAGTTCATGCTATTTCCCCATAATAGATCGGAAAGTTGCTAACAGACTGAAGAAATCTGAATAACTACAACAGAGCTGTCTGTATTAAAACAACTGAAATACAAATTTTACAATCAATCTCGAGTAATAATGCTGCTATATGTACTTTCACAATGGGTCTGTATTTCTGTCATTTAATGTTTCAAACTGCACTGCTTACAATACTGTCTCAACTTTTCACATTGCAAATTTTGGATATTGGACCCCTCGTCCCACTACCCGACTGCCTTATAGCAATTCATTCTAAGCCAACATAGATATTCAAATTATAGTAATGTCCTAAGATTCAACTATCATCCCTATTGTCTCACAAATAGATCAATAATTTGTATTAAATTGCATGTGTTTCAGCATTAGCTAACAATAAGAAGCTACAAGTATCTTCTGGAAATACATGGACATTACTTCCATGGCCACATTCTTGTTCAGCGTCTTATTGAATTGAAAAATACAGTTTGGAAACAGGCACTTGGACGATTAATCACATAAGGATAAGTGCAGCGTATGTGTAGGAAAGAACTGTAGATGCTGGTTTAAATCAAAGGTAGGCACAAAATGCTGGAGGAACTCAGCAGGACAGGCAGCATCTCTGTAGAGGAATGGGTGACGTTTTGGGTCAATAGACAATAGGTGCAGGAGTAGGCCATTTGGCCCTTCAAGCCTGCACTGCAATTCAATGTAATCTTGGCTGATCATCCCCAATCAGTACCCCGTTCCTGCCTTCTCCCCATATCCCCTGACTCCGCTATCTCTAAGAGCCCTATCTAGCTCTCTTGAAAGTATCCAGAGAACTGGCCTCCACCGCCCTCCGAGGCAGTGAATTCCACAGGTCAAGACCATTCTTCAGACTGATGTCTTTTCAGTGTATGTCTTTGTTATAAACAGAGACTTGTGGGTATGTAGATCCCACCACCAGGGGTAGTGGTGGTGGCAGCAGATAAGATATTGGCATTTAAGAGGCTTTTAGATAGGTCTATGGATATTGCTGGAAATATAAGAAAATAGATCAGGCAGAAGAGATTAGTTTACCTAGCTTGGCATCATGTGGACCAAAGGTATGTTCCTGTGCTTTGCTGTTCAATGCTCTAGTTCATGCAAATGCATCTTTCTCAACTATTTTGCAAACTAAGCCATCCTATTTTAAGCATTTGCTTTATTTTAGTGCTATTGTTTTGTTTATTTCTAATATTTTGCTTAATTTAATATTTCATACATATTCTTGCAGTTATTTTATTTAATATTGATATCAAATATAGATGACACATCTCTTACAATTGCTTGATGCCGGAAGAGGTAGAAATTGGAAAGTATGCTATTGAGAAATTTGGGTAAATGCAATGAGACAGGAAGATGATGCAGTAAAATCGCAGACAAATCCCTCAAAAGTCTGTCAAGCATGTAGTGGTAGGATTATTTTATGTGGCATAAGAGTGAAAAGTGGGTCTGATTGATAATGTGAAACCTAGCCATTAATACCAAGAGAATTTAGTTTTGTGGGGTTCCAACAGATTCCTTTAAATTATTAGACTATATCAGATGAAAAGAGATGATTATTCCTTTACTTTATTAACTAGGCCTTCAGATTAAAATGTTGATTCTGACATTAAACAATGAATCCAATGATTAAACTTTAAAACTTGAAAGACTAGTATTGACATATGTTTTTAATTATTTTATCAGACGGCCCCAAAACACTTAAAAGTTAATGATGCACTTTTTGATGCAGCACAGGCAGATAATTTGCCCAGAACAGCCACTCTTGGGCAATAAACACTCAAGTATTAATACAAAAATCAATATGAAATGCTTACATGTGTTCTCATTCCAGAGATGCTCTAGCATTGCCAACATTGTAAAGGCATTTGACAAGGTAGGCCACTCTGGAAGGTTAGATCGCATTGGATCCAAGGAGAGATAGCTGTCTGGATAGAAAATTGAAATTCATTGAAGGAAGCGGGTGATTGTGGCGGGTTGCTTTTCAGACTGAAAGCCTGTGACTGTGGGTATGCCTCAGAGTTTGGTGCTGGGCTTATTACTGTTTGTCAATGATTTGGATGAGAACGTACATGGCACGATTAGCAAGTTTGCGGAGGACACTAAAGTGGGTGGTATTGTAGATTCTGAGGATGGTTGTCAAAAATTGCAGCAGGATCGTGATCGGATGGGCAGATGGGCTAAGGAATGGTTGATGGAAGAAGAAGTACGAGGTGTTGCATTTTGGGATGTCTAACAGGGGCAGGACCTCCACAGTGAATGGCAGGACACTGGAGAGTATTGCAGAGCAGAGGGATCATAAGATCATGTGATAGGAGTTGAATTAGGCCATTTGGCCCATCAAGTCTACTCCACCATTCAATCATGGCTGATCTATCTCTCCTAACCCAATTCTCCTCCCCTCTCCCCATAACCTCTGACATATATCGGATCTAGGAGTAGAGGTACATAATTCCATGAAAGTTCCATCACAGGTAGATAGGGTGGTTTAAAAGGCTTTTGGCCTTCATCTGTCAGAGTATTCAGTATAAGTTGGAAGGTCATGTTACAGTTATACAAGACATTGGTGAAGCCACCGGTAGAGAATTGTGTTCAGTTTTGGTCACCATGTTATAGGGAAAATTTTGTCAAGATGTATGTTGATAGGAATTGAGGGCTGGGGCTATAGGGTGATTTCACGAAAGGTCACTGGATCATAGATCCTCACCCACGTGACCGCAAAATCCAACTGGGGTACAAACGTCACTTCCGGTACGTTATTGATGCTGGAGACGCGTACTTTCAAACCTGTTAAAAACCGCGAAAACGGCCCGTTTTTGAGCTGTAAATAACTGTGCCAGTCGGGGTGACCGCGAGGCACAGCTATCTTACTTTAGAGTCCAGAAGATAAAGAAAAACAAAGGTAAAGACAAGAGAGCGCTGAAGGGAAAATAACAGCAGAAGTTGTTGGCCGTGCAGATATAAAGATCGAAAATATCGGGATTTTATTGCGTTTGCTCACCGCATTTCATCAAAACATCAATAATGCCTTAGTTTTGATGAAATGCAGAGGGCAAACGCGATAATTCCCGATATTTTCGATCTTTATATCTGCGGTCACGTGGGTGAGGATCTATGATCCAGTGACCTTTCGTGAAATCACCCTATAGAGTGGTTGAGCAGGCTTATTCCTTGGAGCTCAGGAGGAAGAGGGGTGATGTTATAGAAGTGTACAAGATCATGAGAGGGATAGATTATGTAAACACAGAGTCTTTGGCCCAGAGAAGGAGAATCAAGAAATTAAATTTAAGGTGAGGGGGGGGGAAAGATTCAACGGGAATCCGAGGGACAACTTTTTTGTTTACACCAAGGATGGTAGGTATAGGGAACAAGCCGCTGGAGAAGGTAGTTAGGGCAGGTATTACCATAACACTTAAGAGACTTTTGTAAAGGTACATGGATAGGATGGGTTTAGTGCAATATGGGTCAAGCGAGGGCAAGGGGGACTGGTCTAGATGGACCACGTTGGTTGGCAAGTTTGACTGTAGGGCCTGCTTCCATGTTGTATGACTCTGACTCTCTAACATCAGGCTGCCAGCACCGTCAGGCTTTCTTCACTTCTGGTGTACTTAAGGTACATTTGACCACGGTTTAATTTCTGTATATAATGTGTCAAGTTGCATACAATACTGTGGATTTATCATGTCTTGCCTAGATTGACAGCTGACCATTACTCCCCATGTATAGAAATATAGATGTGCATATATTCATATAAAAGCATCAGCCATCCTTGATAATGTTGAAGGCCCAGCACATGTTGTTAACATGTCACATGAAATAATTCAAAATTCCGTAACAATCATCCACGCTTGCTGTGTAGTAACAAAACAAGCACAATTATGGCATGGAAACATTGTAAATCAAAATGTTAATTTAAAAATTAGATGACTTTCTGAAGCAAATTTGTCTCAGCAATGGACAAGAAAACAAAATAAATGTAAATCGAAGGTACACAAAATTGCTGGAGAAACTCAGCCAGTGCAGCAGCATCTATGGAGCGAAGAAAATAGGCGATGAAGGCCGAAACCCTTCTTCAGACTGATGGGGGGTGAGAGGGAAGGAAGGAAAAAGGGGAGGAGGAGGAGCCCGAGGGTGGGGGGGGATGGGAGGAGACAGCTCGAGGGTTAAGGAAAGGGAGGAGGCAGCAAAATTGGGAGAATTCAACATTCATGCCATCTGGATGTAAGCTGCCCAGGCGGAATATGAGGTGCTGTTCCTCCAATTTCCAGTGTTGCTCACTCTGGCAATGGAGGAGACCCAGGACAGAGAGGTCGGATTGGGAATGGGAGGGGGAGTTGAAGTGCTGAGCCACCGGGAGTTCAGGTAGGTTATTGCGGACTGAGCGGAGGTGTTCGGCGAAACGATCGTCCAACCGCCGCTTAGTCTCCCCGTGTAAATTGAAACTGAATCCCAACACACACAACAGTTCCATTCAAAATAAAGATATCAGCTTAGGATAGATAGGATGTGATGGGCCAGATGCATATTTTGTATTTCATAAATAAATACCCATGTCATTTGACATGGCTATTAAAAACAGTCACTACTACCACCTAACAACTCAAATCATTTTAAATTGTCACCAATTACAAAATGACTTGAGATGCCTGTACAAGTCCAAAGTATATGTTAAACTGCTGATAATAATCACCTCACAACAGAGGGACCATTCCCACACGATGTACACATGGACAAATGCTTTCATATAGCAAGTTATTCCATCAATAAACTCATGAAAAGGGAAAAAATATTATGGTAATCGATTTCACTTGTTTGAATTACCTACAGCACAAGACTTGCAGGTGGAGCACTTTTATCAGCCATACATCAACCGCCGATTGGTGTTTCCATTATTTTTAAAGTGCAAGTACTCTTAATCAGCAACTTTATCCGGTGCAACTAAGATCGACTTCAAGACAATCAACTCTAACATGGCTTTAGTGTCCTGCACACATCAACTAGATTAAGTCATTTAGCCATCAACTCCATTAAGTCATTTAGCCTTCACGCTAAGATAATAACCATAGAGACGATGCAAACTAGGCAGTGTCGTTCATTGGGAGCTATCGTCTACTGGCTTCCTGATGCAATACAACAGAAACGCGCCCAACCCATCACATCACATCAATAAGCAAACATTCATTTCTCGAAAGAAGCACCCTCACATATTTTACCCCGCGATCTCATGCAAAAAAAGAACTGCAAGGTTACACGGCGGGGACACGAAAGGGCGAAGTAACAAGGCTGGGCCACAACAAAGAGGCCGGGTCGGTTACAACATGCGGCGTGGGTGCACGGTCCAGCTCCCCGGCAAAGGGGTCAACAGATCAGCCGGCGAGTCCGGTGAAGCATCGCTGCAGACGACCATGCAACACCCCCCTTCCCCCGCCCGCCACGGTAACTACCCGACAACTCACCGGCAAGCGGCGACGCGGGGGGCCGAGCCGAGCCGAGGTCCTCGACGGCGGACAGAGGGAGGGGAAGGAAAGAATGGGGCGAGGGGACGAATGCAGACTCCAGCCGGAGGGCTCGGCGCCGCTCTCCCTCTCCAGCCCGGTCCGAGGATGGCGGACAAGCGAGCTATTGCCACAAAAGTACCTAACTAAGAAGGCCTCGGCCCGGCCTGAGCTGAGCTGAGTTGGCCCAGCCCCCGGGGGGGGAGGGGGGAGACTCGGTAGAGTGTCAGGTAGGGGAGTGGGTGGGTGGAGGGCACCGCTCGGTTCGGGCTGGACTCTGCTGTTGTTGCTGGCAGTGGCGATGAGACAGACAGACAGACGGGAGGGAGGGAAGGTCGAGGGAACGAGTCGCCGCTTGGGCCGTTTAACGGTCGGCCGCCAGCGTTCCGACTCTTGTTACTCTTAAAGCACGCAGCGGGACCCGGAAGCGCCAAGGCACCGTCTGACTGGCAGCTCGCTCCGCCAATCGGGCGAGGAGGCCGGGCCGCGGGGCCAATGGCAGCAGCCGGTGGGCGGTACTTCCGGGAAGGGACTAGGGTTTGGCGGGTGGACGCTCGCGCCCCCACGGCAGTCGGGCGCTGCTGGCGAGCGGAGCGGAGCGGAGCGGAGGCAGAAGTGGAAAGCGATTCCCAGGCACAACAGTGAAGCGGAGCAGAAGATCTCTGGATAGGCAGGTTAGCCCCCTAGTGTCCTTCCAAGATAAAATTGCATCTAACCAATGCAATGAGTGTGAGGGACAGCGAAGCGGAGCATTTGGACCCCTTGAGGCATGCCTCTGGATACACAACATATTTACTTGCATATCGCTGGACAGCACTCCACCCACTCTTGATCAGAGCAAAGTCCCCCAGGCTGGCGATGGCGATTGTCCCGCGGCCATTCCAAGGTCGCACACCGGGGCTTGGTGTTGCCGTGCGCTCTACATTCCAAGCCGCGCGGGGCGGTGATCAGGCCCCGCTGCATCTAACCAGATGCAATGAGCTTGTGAGGGACAGCAGCACGCAGCAAGAGCTCCACCCGCCCCGGACTCGGCAGCGGTGTAGTTGCGGGAGAGATTTAAAAAGTTTTCCCCCCCCCTCCACCCCACCCCCACCCCCACCCCCCCCACACACACACCCCACAAAAAATAACCCTCTTGCAGACTGGTTACCTCCGCGAACAGATCCAAACCTACCCGTTTAAGAGTCGATGACCCCCTCGCTGGTTTCCAAAGATTGAAGTCCTAGCTTGCCCAACCTCCCTCAATAGCTCATCTCAAGTCCTGGCAATCTTACCTACACTTTTCAGCTTAATGACATACTATAGCAAGGTGACCAAACCCTGAACACAGTATCCAACACCTCCAAAAACACCTCATCAATGTAATTTGTGCAGACTGCAACAGAATGATAAGTCGCGCCGCCCCCAACTTCTTGCATACTCAAGATCCTGACCCTGAAGAGTCGAAGGCCTATATGCCAAAAGCCTTCCCCTTGACCACCCCTCAACGATCTGCTACCCAAAGATTTTTCAGCTTGCCCAACCCCTCAATAGCTCACTAAGCACCTACACTTTTCTGAACTATAGAAGGTCGAACACTGTATCCAAGGCTCTAACACCTCATCAATGTCTTGTTCAGAAGACCAACTGCCATATCCTGACATAAAGGCCTAGTCCCGGACCCCTGCTATCTGACCTTTTTCATCTACCATCAACTAAATGAAAATGCCTTGCACTTATTCACATTAAACTCTATTGTCCAGCTGATCAAGAGTGTGCTGTAATTTTTGATAACCATCTTCACTACAATACCGCCACTTTAGTGTCATCTTCAAACTTACTAATCATGGCTTGTACATTCTTTTCCGAATCATTGCTATAAAACACAAACAGCAATGGGTCCAGCACCACCCCCTGAGGCTCACCACTCAATATAGGCCTCCAGTCCAAGAAGTACCCTTCAAGCAACACCTTCTACTTACTTTCATGCAGCACATTTTCTATCCAGTCGACTTGTTCTCCCTCGATCCTATGTGATCTAACCTATGCAGCCTACCATGTGGAACCTTATCAAAGGCCTTGCTGAAGTCTATATAGACAACGCGTATGGCCTTGCCCTGATCAACCTATTTGGTTACCTCTTCAAAAAAAGCTAAATATGTAAAACAAGATCTTCCACGTACAAATCCGTGCTATCTTTGATCAGCGTCTGTCTATCCACATCCATCTATATCTTATCCCTGAGAATCCTCTACAGTAATCTACCTACTACAGCTCTGATTTATTATTATGACGATTTTCCTTTGCAGCCCTTCTTAAAGAGTGGCAAAACATTAGCGACCGTTGACTCATCTTGCACCTCACCCATATCTAACAATTCATATATCACAGCTAAGGTTTCTGCCATTCCTTTTTTATCTTCCCACAGCATCCTTGAATATATATGATCAAACCCGGGAGATTAATCTAACTTCTTACAGTCTAGGACATCCAGTACTTCCTTGATCATAATCCCATCTGTGCCCAAGACTTTCCATTAACTGTCCCAACTTCATGTTTTTCTCCACAGTAAATACAGCGGAAAATACTCATTGAGGACCTGGCTCATCTGCGAACTCCACATATTGATTTCTGAGTAACCCATCTTCCCTTAGTGTACATAACATCTTTTTAAATACTTTAATTTTATCTGCTAGTGTTATCTCCCGCCCTCTTAATTTCCTTCTTAAACATGCTCATCAGTCCTATGGTACACAAAAATGCTGGAGAAACTCAGCGGGTGCAGTAGCATCTATGGAGCGAAGGAAATAGGTGACGTTTCAGGCCGAAACCCTTCTTCAGACAGACTCATCAGTCCTATAATCTCCAGGGATACACTTGAACCCAGCTGTCCATATCTGGCCTATGCCTCCTTCTTGTACTTAACCAGAGCCCCAATTTATCTTGTCTTCCATGGTTCCTTACTCCCAGCTGCCTTGCCCTTCACTCTAGCAGGAACATGCATGCCTTGAACTCTCAGCATCACTCTTTTAAAATCATCCCATTTTCCAATGTCCTTTTGGCTGTGAACATCCTACTCCAATCAACTCAACAAGTTCCTGTGGTGTAGTAAATGCCTACTATGTTCTGTTGTGCTGAAGCAAAGCAAGAATTTCATTGTCCTATCAGGGACACATGACAATAAACTCACTTGATCTTGAACAAAGTGAAACTCGGGCGATTAAGGTCAGGCCCGTACGAAACTTTTCAAAAAGGGGGGTGGCATGACAGGATTACAAAAAACACATCACGTGCGCGAAGCGTGGTCCCTCGATGCCAGGGTTTTTAGATGCTCTCTGATGCATTCTGAGCCTTATTTTGGAACATTTTTGCACCAAATCTATGACCAATATTTCAGAAATTAACAGGAACCTGAGAGGTAGCTTTTTCACACAAAGGGTGCTAGGTGTATGTAACGAGCTGCCAGAGGAGGTAGTTAAGGCTGGGACTATCCTACTGTTTAAGAGACATTTGGACACGTACATGGATAGGACAGATTTAGATCGATATGGGCCAGACGCGTGTGAGTGGGACTAATTTAGATGGGACATGTCGGTCGGTGTGGGCAAGTTGGGCTGAAGGGCCTGTTTCCACACTGCATCATTCTATGATTAAAAAGTGAAGAAGAAAAATGCATGTAGATAAGTAGGGCAGATTTGAAAGTGCAGTGAAATGTAAAGGCAGAGAGGTTTATGGGTGGAAAGGAACAAAGGAAAGGAGGGGGAAGAGTGGGCTTGGGGCTTGGGCTGATGGGTGAAGGGAAAATAGTCACAAAATGCTGGAGTAACTCAGTGGGTCAGGCAGCATCTGCGGAGAATATGAATAGGTGACGTTTCACAGAGTGCTGGAGTAACTCAGTGGGTCAGGCAGCATCTCTGGAGAAATGGTATAGATTATATTTCAGGTCAATGGTATAGATTAAATTTCAAGACCGTTCTTCAGTAATATTCATGATATGACATGCATAGACATTCCTGAATGTTACCCAAACCATCGTGAGCTACTTTGTTACGGTGCTTGCCCTCTCCTATAACATCTCTGCTGCCTTGGGTGATGCAGGACAGGACACAAGCTTTGGGACACAGTGTGAAGCTGTTGCCGTCTGTCCCAGCATGGTAAAAACCTGGATGGAGTGGATTTAGAGAGGATGTTTCCACTAGTGGGAGAGTCTAGGACCAGTGGCCACAGCCTCAGAATTAAAATACATTCTTTTAGGAAGGAGATGAGCAGGAATTTCTTAAGTCAGAGGGTGGTGAACTGTGGGATTCATTGCCACAGACAGCTGTGGAGGTCGTCAATGGACATTTTTCAGGAGGAGATTGATAGATTCTTGATTGATACGGGTGTCAGAGGTAATGGGGAGAAGGCAGGAGAATGGGTTTGAGAGGGAAAGATAGTCATAGAGTGATACAGTGTGGAAACAGGTCCTTCGGCCCAGCATGCCCCATCTGCACTAGTCCCACCTGCCCACGTTTGATCCATATCCCTCCAAACCTGTCCTATCCATGTACCTGACTAACTTTCTTAAATGTTGCGATAGTCCCTGCCTCAACTACCTCCTCTGGCAGTTTGTTCCATACACCTACCACCCTTTGTGTGAGAAACATACCCCACGGGTTCCTATTAAATCTTTTGCCCTTCACCTTAAACTTATGTCCTCTGCTCCTCGATTCACTTACTCTGGGCAAAAGACTCACCCATATCTATTCAAATCATGATTTTATACACCTCTATTAGATCATCCCTCATCCTCCTGTGCTTCATGAAATAGACCCAGCCTACTCAACCTCTCCCTATAGCTCTGGCTCTCTAGCTCTGGCAACATCCTCATAAATCTTCACTGTATCCTTTCCAGTTTGATGACATATTTCTTATAACATGGTGCCCAGAACTGAACACAATACTCTGAATGCGGCCTCACCAACTTCTTATGCAACTACAACATGACCTCCCAACTTCTATACTCAGCCTGGTCAGCTGAGTTACTCCAGCACTCTGTGAAACGTCACAGAACAGGGCAAGATTAGCAAGTTTGCTGATGATACAGAAGTGAGTGGTTTTGCAGATAGTGAAGATGGTTGTGAAAGATTACAGCAGGATCTGGATCAATTTGCCAGGTGGGCAGAGGAATGGTTGATGGTTGCATGGTTCCTTGAAGGTCGTATCGCAGGTATATCAGGTGGTCAAAATGTATTTTGGCACTTTGGCCTTCATCAGTCAGAGTATTGAGTATAGAAGTTGGGAAGTCATGTTGCAGTTGTATAAGACTTTGGTGAGACCGCATTTGGAATATTGTGTTCAGTTCTGGGCACCATGTTATAGGAAAAATGTCAAACTGAAAAGAGTACAGAGATCCCATCCTGGATCAGTCCAATCAGAGTTGTGTCATCCGCAAACCTGAGAAGCTTGACAGAGGTGTATGTGGAAGTGCAGTCATTGGTGTGGCGAGAGGATAGGAGAGGGGAGAGTACGCATCTTGCGGTGCTCCTATGCTGAGCGTTTGCAGGTCCGAGATATGCTTTCCCGCCTCACATGCTGCTTCCTGTCTGTCAGAAAGCTGGTGATCCACCGACAGAGGGGTTCAGTCAACTCAGAAAGTTTGGAGCGTAGTAGCTCTGGCACAATGGTGTTGAATGCAGAGCTAAAATCAATAAAACAAAATCCTCGCATAGGTTCCCTGGCGGTCTAGCTGCTGGAGGATGAAGTGCAGGCCCAGACTGACTGCATCATCCACAGATCAATTGGCCCAATATGCAAAATGCAGAGGGTCCAGCAGGGGGATTGTGATATTTTTCAGCTTGGCCAGCACAAACCTTTCAACGATCTTCATGACTACAGAGGTCAGTGCGACAGGCAAGTTTTGTCGTCATTAAGACCAGTAATCCTTACCTTTTTGGGTACAATAGTGGAGACTTTGAAGCAGGCAGAGACTGGTTAAAAATTAGTAATTGGGTGTGAAGTGGTGATTGGAGTGGGATGGGTGTAGAAGGGCCCAGTCTTTGCAGACTGAGGTTAGGCTGTGAGTCGGTGTGAAGTGTTGGGTAGGGTGGGAAAGGGTCCACTCTTTTCATACTGGATGGTGAATGGGAAGGAGAGGGTGCAGGGTCCATTCTTTGCAGACTGGCGTCTGGCTGTGTTTGTTGGGGAAGGGGTACCAGGGTTACGTTTCTGATTTTCAAACCTGCAGTAAAACTCATTCAGGTCGTTCATCAGCTGACGATTGTCCAAAGAGCGGGGGGGCTTTCCTCTTATAGCTGGTGATTTCTTGCATGCCCTTTCAAACTGAAGAAGAGTCATTAGCTGAGAACTTGCTCCTCAACTTCTCAGAGTACCTTTCCTTGGCAGCTCTGATTCCTCTTCTCAGCTCTTTATTGATTAGGCTATCTTTTAACTTTAACGATTAGGCTATCGGCTTGACGCATATTTGCCCCCAACAACCCCCACCTCCCTCCAATCTCGAAATTGAAATGTTACCTCTGATGATCCCATTAAAATGTGTATTTATGTCACAAACTATGGAATTCATATTTTTCAGCATTGTTATCAAGGAAAAGAAAGCAGTTCCAATTGTTGATATTATTTGATATTGTTTAATATTATTCATATGGAGGAGAAAATATAATAGCTCTAAAACCTACCTTAATTTTGCAATCTCACTAAAGATAATCCCACTTTCCCTCTCCCCTCCCCCATCTCTCTCTCCCCTCCCTTCCCCTCTCTCTCTCTCCCCCTCCCCCCTTCACATCCCCCCCTCTTTCTTGGGGGGGGGGGCGAAGATGAAGGTGGCGCGGGCCCAACGGGAGCCCAGCGGGCGGGGGGATGAAGGTCGCGTGAGCCCAGCGGGTGTGGCGGGGGCACTGCGGGGGTAGCGTGGACCCAGTGGAGGTCAGCTGTGGGTGGGCCCAGCGGGGGGGGTGGGCCCAGCGGGGGTGGCGTGGGCCCAGCGGGGGTGGCGCGGGGCCCAGCGTGGGTGGCATGAGCCCAGCGGGGGTGGCATGAGCCCAGCGGGGGTGGCATGAGCCCAGCGGGGGTGGCGTGGGCCCGGCAGGGGTCAGCGGGGTTGGTGTGGGGGAAGATGGCTTGGGCCCCGGCGGCGGCAAGGGGAGCGGGCTCTGCTGCAGCGGCGTCTGGTGTTGGGGTTACAGCCGTTGGGTTCAGATTCAGCCACTCTTGCCCGGCGACGGGAGAACAGAGAAGTGGCCGTTTCCAAAGTGGAAACATTTTTTTCCCCGATTTAAAAAAAAAATTTTGGCCATTGTTTCTTAGGGGGAAAAAAAGGGGGGGGGGGTGCGGTCGCATCCAACGCACCCCACCTTCGGATGGCCATGAAGGTGTACACATCAGGATGGAAGCAAAACTGGCTGCGGGACAAAAAGCAGAGAGCATGAGTGAACAATCGTTCAGAGAAGACAGAAAATGAGGAAGAGAGCAAGGAGGTCCTACTGTAGTTGTACAGGACCCTGGTGAGACCGCACCTGGAGTATCGTGTGCAATTTTGGAAGGACATTATTGCTATTGTGGGAGTACAGCGTAGGTTCTTGGTTCTTCTCGGTTCTTGGTCTTCCAAAATATTCCAAATGGAATTTAAACTGGAGGTTCACTGGGTTCATTCCGTGAATGGCGGGACTGGTATATGATGAAGGAATGGGTCGACTGGGCTTACATTCACTGGAATTTAGAAAGATGAGAGGGTATCTTATAGAAACATATTAAATTCTTAAAGGTTTGGACAAGCTAGATGCAGGAAAAAAATTCCCGATGTTGGGGGAGAGCAGAACCAGGGGGGTCACAGTTTAATAATAAGAGGTAGGCCAATTAGGACAGATGAGGAAAAACGTTTTTCACCCAGAGAGTTGAGAATCTGTGGAATTCTCTGCTACAGAAGGCAGTGGAGGCCAATTTGCTGGATAATTTCAATAGAGTTAGATTTAGCTCTTATGGCCAAAGGAATCAAGGGATATGGGGAAATAGCTGGAACGGAATGCTGATTTTAGGTGATCAGCCATGATCACATTGAATGGCGGTGCTGGCTCGAAGGGCCGAATGGCCTACTCCTGCACCTATTTTTCAATGTTTCTACATATGTTGGACCTTATGAAGTGTTGCTCTTGAGGCAATTTGCTTTGCAACATATTAATAACTAAGACATAATGAGCTTAAAGTGCTTGATTTCAATTTTTGCAGACTAAATAAAGCTTGGAAATGTAGGAGAGGAGGATATATGAACTCATGAAGTAACCAGACATATGGCAAAGTAATTTAATACAAGGAAGTGTGAAGTGATTCATTTCAATCAGAAGAATAAATTAAATGATACAGTTTTCAAAGACATGTAGGAACTTGGAAAACCCGGGTTGATATATATAAATCTATGTATGTGGTAGGACAAACTAATGAAGTCAACCCCATGAATGAAGTATCCTGAGCATAAATACACAAGAGATAAATTACCTCACACACGATAAAGATCAGTGAGAGTCTAAATAAATCCTCTCTCCTAACAACTAGACCACTGGCCTCGTATACTATTCTATTACTTGTCTCACAACAATTCATATCAATCAGCATTTCTCCAAAACAACCATTTGTGCCGCCACACTTACCATTATTTCAATACCTATTTGCACATCATCTATCAGTTCATATGATGTAGCAGCAGAATTAGGCCATTCAGCCCATCGAGTCTACTCCGCCATTCAATCATGGCTGATCTATCTTTCCCTCTCAACCCCATTCTGCTCCTTTCTCCCCTTAACCTTTAACACCTTTACATATTAATAACCTGTTAATCTTCGCTTTGAAAATACCCTCAGACCTGGCTTCCACAGCTATCTGTGGCTATGAATTCCAAAGATTCACCATCCTCTGGCTAAAGAAATTCCTCCTCATCTCCTTCCTAAAGGTACATCATTTTATTCTGAGGCTGTGCCCTCTGTTCCCAGAGTACTGGAGTAACTCAGTGGGTCGGGCAGCATCACAGTAGATCATAGATATGCAATGTTTTGAGTCGGCACGCTTCTTCAGACTGATTGTGGGGAGATGGAAGGGGAAAGACTGTTGCTGCTAAGGATCCTTACAGGAAGTGGTGATTCATTGGAGCGCACCATCACATTTACTTCCTTAAAAGGCTTAGGAAGTTTGGCATGTCCCCAATAACGCTCACCAACATCTACAGAGGACGAGTTAAATCCTGGCCATTCTTCTCTCCTCTCCCATCTGGCAAAAGGTATAGAAGTGTGAAAACGCACACCTCCAGATTCACGGACAGTTTCTACCCAGCTGTTATCAGGCAACTGAATCATCCTACCACAGCTAGAGAGCATTCCTGAACTACTATCTACCTCATTGGTGACCCTTGGACTATCTTTGATTGGACTTTACTGGCTTTACCTTGTACCTTGATCGCTGGTCCTTACACGATCAAATGGCTCGTAAATGGCTCAATGGCTCAATTGTAATCATGTTCTGTTTTTTCACTACCTTGGTGCATGTGACAAACTAAACTGAAACTGAAGCTCGAGGGACTTTTGAGATCACTACTTCTATTGATCCTTTTCCTTTGCCTCCTTAACAGCCCTTTTCTTTGTTTTCTGTTTTGGGAGCAGCCCTGTCAGCAGCGCGTTAGTCTTTTCAATTTTTAGTATGTTTTAAAGTTTGTTTTAATGTTCCTTTGTGTGTTTTGTGTGGGGGGTGGTGTGGGGGGGGTAAGGGGGAAACCGCTTTGGTCGCCTCCTCCACAGAGAGGCGACTTTTTCCAGGTGGCCTCTCCCCGTGGCCTAACAACAAGGATTGGCGCGGCCTTTCCACGGAGACGCGGCTGGGACTTCAGTGGCGGGCGCAGCGTGGACTCCCGGCGCGGAGCGGGTGAGCCCTCGCTGGGGCTCGCCGGAGGGGAGCGCTCCGTTTCACTGGCCCGCGGCAGCCTGAAGCCGCAGTCTGCAGAGTTTCAGCTGGCGCGGCGTCTACAGCTCGTGGGGGACCCGGGGGAAGAAGAAGCCATCACTGCTGGCCCGCGGCCAACTTCTACTGCGGGTCCGGCATGGACTTACCATCAACCCTGGAGGGGAGCTTCGACCATCGGCCCTGCAATCTGCGGTGCTTCTGGCTGCGGCGCGGTGGGAACCTTAAATCTTCGACCGCCGGCCTGCGGCTTACACCAGCCTGAAGCCGCGGTCTCCGGTGGGGAAGAGCCGATCCTGGACTTACCTTGACTTTGACTTTGTCCCTTACCATCTGGAGGGTGGAGGTCCCGACCACGGGGGGAAATGGAGGAGGACTGGCCAAGTTCTGTGCCTTCCACCACAGTGACGAATGCTGTGGTGGATGTTTGTGTTACATTTTTATTGTGGTTGTGTGTTCTTTATTATTGTACCGCTGCTGACAACCCAAATACACCAACCCTGGTTGTGTGGCAAATAAATTATATCTATCTATCTATCTATCTCTTGCAGTGTTTCGGTGGGTAAAGTGCATCACTCAATTGCTTAGTTACACATGATACAGCCAATACACTTCCTATTGATCCCAGGCATGCAATTTTCAGCATTCCATTTGCCAGTTCTATTAAAAATCCAATTGTGTATCTTGTTTCTCTTATTTTGGAAAGTGAATTTTGATATGTCCAACTTTTGGCTATAACAAGATTTTACTTTACTTTGGAGAAAAAGTGTGAAAACTGGCCCTTAACCCAAAAGGGACTGCCAAAGAAAAGAATAACATGAAATTAATGGTAGACAAAAATGCTGGGAAATAGGCAATGTTTCGGGTCGAAACCCTTCTTCAGACTGAAGAAGGGTTTCGACCCGAAATGTTGCCTATTTCCTTCGCTCCATAGATGCTGCCTTACCCGCTGAGTTTCTCCAGCATTTTTGTCCACGTTTGATTTTCCAGCATCTGCAGTTCCTTCTTAAACATGAAATTAATGTTCATAACCCCAAGATGGCAGTAGTGAATAAGGAATAAGTGCAAACGTGGGAGATCAATGTAGTTTGAGTTCCAAGGTAGACACAAAATGCTGGAGTAACTCAGCGGGACAGGCAGCATCTCTGGAGAGAAGGAATAAGTGACGTTTCGGGTCGAGACACTTCTTCGGACATACATAGTTTGAGTTCCAATTGTACAGGTGCACAACCTTTTATCCGAAAGCCTTGGGACCAGACACTTCGTAATTCAGAATTTTTCGGCTTTCGGAATGGAAGATTTTTAGCGTAGATTTTAACGGCTGGCGCAGTGGTAGAGTGCTCGGCTCATATCCGCAAGGTCGCGAGTTTGCGCCTCGATCCTGGCAGTTACTCGATCGCGAGTTTGAGTCTACAATGTAGTTTTTTCTTGCAGAATAGGAGAGAATAGGGAGGGTTAGGCTGGGATCATTCTCTGCGAGATAATCTTAGTGCGGGAGACAAGTGTAGGAGAGGTGTACTGACTGTGTGGGCAGAACTTTGGAAGTGATTGCCCACCATTCTCAAAAGCCGCTGTGTCTCCCTGTCCCTCCAACTCCAGAGGAATCCGCTCCCCGATGGGCCGCTATGGCGACAAGTGGCAGTTCGCCCAGAGCCCGAGCTGCGCCCCCTCATCCGCAACCCGGGTTCCTCTGGAGTTGGAGCGGGGCTGGGCTAGAGTTGTTGCTGGCTGTGAGTCTCTGGGATCTCCGTGCTTGCAGTGGGCCTGGGGGTCGGTGTCCCGATGAGGGGGCGCAGCTCGGGCTGTGGGCGAACTGCCACTTGTCGCTGTAGCGGCGCATCGGGGAGCGGCTTCTGGTGGTCCTGACGTCTCTCAGCTCCTGTCCAGGGGAACGGCCGGAGACGTCAGGACCAACAGGAACCCGCTCCCCGATGCGCCGCTACAGCGACAAGTGGCAGTTCGCCCACAACTCGAGCTGCGCCCCCTCATCCGCAACCCGGTTTCCTCTGGAGTTGGAGCGGGGCGGGGCTAAAGTTGCTGCTGGCTGTGAGTCTCTGGGATCTCCGTGCTTGCAGTCGGTGTCCCGTTGGTCCTGACGTCTCCGGTCACCCCCCTGGACTGGAGCTGAGACTGGGAACTGTACCGCCCTTGCCCCCTCCCTCTGCAACTGCAAACAACTCCACAGTTCCCAGTCTCAGCTCCTGTACAGGGGGGTGGCCGGAGACGTCACAGCCCGAGCTGCGCCCCCTCATCCGCAACCCCAAGACCAAGACGTACCTTGCACACCATCAGCTTCTGTCCCTACGGGGAGCGTGTTCCTCTGGAGTTGGAACGGGGCTGGGCTGCTGCTGGCTGTGGGTCTCTGGGATCTCCGTGCTTGCAGTGGGCCTGGGGGCCGGTGTCCCGTTGGTCCTGACGTCTCCAGTGATTGGCACTGACCTGCTGGCAACTCCGACGTGAAGACAGTGCAAAGCCCCCGCGCCGGTGCAATGGGCGGGGAGCTGGAGAGGGGAGGGAAGGGGTCACACACATGGCCGGGAAGCAGAGGGGTGTAGGTGGGGTGAAACTGAAGGGAGCGACAATTTGCTGCTGCCTGCCCGCTGAGTTTAAAAGTTCTCATGCAAGACTCACGATACACTGTGTATCGTGAGTCTACCGTGGGAACTTTGTAACTCAGCGGGCAGGCAGCAGCAGATTGTCAATTATTAACCCTCCCGCGCAATATACCCTCACCTTCTCTTTTATGAATGGGGATTTAGTTCCCCTTTCTTCGAAGACCGACCGGAGGTTCCGCTGTCACCTCTGCGGGCCGCCCTCGGTGAACGTTTTCAAGGACCTTTCTTCAAGGACTGAAAAAATGTCGCTATTCGGAGGTTTTCGTTATTTGGATCGTCGGATAAAAGGTTGTGCACCTGTATTAAGCATTTTCATGCATCAAAACATCACTGATAATTCACTAATCCAACAATCTCAATCAAACTTCTATCAAACAATCACAATCAAATCTTAGTATAGGAGTGAATTTATGTAACTATGTGGTTTGAAGTTTCTTTCTTTTGAATTCCTGAGCAAGCACTTTGGACTTTAGAGAAACAGCATGCAAACAGGCCCTCCGGCCCACCAAGTCCACGCCAACCAATGATCACCACATACATTAACGCAATCCTACACACCAGGGACAATTTATAATATTACCTTAGCCAATTAACCTATAAACCTGTATGTCTTTGGAATGTGGGAAGAGAATGCCATCTTTGGGTAGACCCACAAGTGATGGGGGAAGATATTAAATGAAAACTTCATGTTTGTTTTAACTAAGGAGAACATTGTGGATCGTTTGGAGCACAAAGCACTGGAGAAACTTGGCAAGTCAGGCAGCATCTCTGGAGGACATGGACCCATCTCTGGACCCATGTTTCAGGTCAGGACATCAAGGAATTGAGACTTGTGTTATGATGTCTTTGATCTACACAAATTACCTAAGAAGATATATTGGCAGTTTCAAAGCTCACCCAGGGCCTGACCGAGTGCATTCTTGGACTATGTAGGAATCTAGGGAGGAATTTGTGGAGACTCTTATACAGACATTTGCATCACCTATAGTCACAAGTGATGTTTTGGAGGTCTGGAGGGTGACAAAAAATGGTAAGATAAAAACTGCAAAAACAAGCCTGGGAACTACATGCCAATGAGCCTGACATCAGTGGTGGGAAAGTTGTTGTAGGGGATTCTCAGAGACATGATCTACTGCCATTTGGAGTGACACGGACTGGTTAAGGATCGTCAGCATGACTTTCTGCATAAATCTTACAGAGCTTTTTGTAGAGGTTACTAAGAAGATACATGAGGGCAGAGTAATGGATGTTGTCTACATGGACTTTAGCAAGACCATTGACAAAGTCCTGCATGGTAGGCAAGCCTGGAAGATTAGAGCGCATGACATTTTCAGTGAACTAGGCATTTGGATTCAAAATTGGCTTTGAGGGGTTGCTGCAGGGATGGTGATGTGACCACTGTTGTATGTTATCTACGTTAACATTGCAGATGGCTCCAAAATTGGTGGGAGAGTGAAAAGTGAAGAAGTATATCCAAGTTTACAGCAGGATCTAAATCAGTTGGGAATGTGAGCCAAGGAATGGCAAATGGAATTTAACTCTGACAAGTGTGAGGTATTGCACTTTGGTACGTTAAACCAAGGCAGGACATACAAAGTAAATGGTAGAGCCCTGGAAAGTGTTGCGTAACGGACAGATCTAACAGTAATGGTGCGCGGTTCCCTGGAAATGGCGAGTCAGATGGACAGTATGGTGTGACACACTTGTCCTCATTGAGAAGGGTTTTGAGTACAATATTTGTGATGTCACGATGCAGCAGTACAAGCCTGTTGGTGAGACCACGGTTGGTAGTTCTGAGTGCCATTCGGCTTACCCAGCTAAAGGAAGGCTGTCTAAGTTGGAAAGGGTGCAGAAGAGATTCACCAGAATGTTATCTGGTCTTGTGGGGTTGAGTTATAGGGAGAGGTTGGATAATCTTTGGAGCATTGGATGAGTGGTGACAATATTGGGATAAAGAAACATTGTGTTCGTACAACTATGAAGAGTATGCGTATTTCAATCTGGGATGAAATTGTGGAATGATTTGGATGTCGAACTCAAGCAAAGCACAAACATTACTCAGTTTAAGAAGAAGTGCAAAAAAAAATATTTTCCAGAGGTACCTGTATAAGAATGGGGAAGGGCTGTGATGACGGTTAAGTTTTAGTTTATTGACACAGTGTGATATTCGCATTGTACATAATTGTTTATAAACTATATATATGTATGTTTGCGCGCATGCATATGCATGTATATATGTATTATGTGTGTGGCTTATGTATGGATATATGTATGTATATGTTTGTATATATATATATATAATATGTAGATGATATAAAGTTTGTGAATTAAATGATGAGTAGCGGAGATGTAGGAATAAATATATACTTCCTCCTACTTTTCGAACATGTAAGATTTAATTTGTGATGTTTATGAAACGTTATTAAATGAGTTGTGTATAGGTTTATTGTATATTTCATTTTATTGTTATTTTGCTGTGTTTCTAACTTTTTTTGTTTTACATGTTCGAAATAAATAAATACTACTATTTTAGATCTTGAGGGATCTAATCAATGTGCTTTCACTATCTGGTCATTATCGTCCTCCTGATTACCACAGTTGACAAGGAACCATAGCAGAATTTGCATGATGTTATATCACCAATTATAATCTGCTGAAAGTCAGAATGCTAGTTGATCCTGGTTACACTTTCTGTGGTTCAGGACATTTATAAAGTTGCATCATATTCCAATTTATAACATGACTAAATACAAAATTGAATGATATATCTTATTCAATTAAAAACCACATGCAGAGTGAAGACGAAAAGAGATAAACTACATCTGAATAACTGGGTTGTAAGTAAAGAATGATCTATATTTTCCCACTGTCTTATCCTCTCCCTACACACTAGCGGCAATTTTCAGAGGCAATGAACCTTCAAACCCGCACATCTTTGGGATGTGGGAGGAAACTGAAGCACCTGGAGAAATCCCACGTGGTCACAGGTATGAAAATAGTAGGACAAGGAATCCAGATAGTGAGGTAAAGCCTTGGTTGGAACCATCAATGGTAAAGTTAGTCTTCTGGGTCTCAGGTACTGGGGTCAGGATCTGGGAGGCATATTGTGCAGAATCACAGTGAGGTTGGTCTCAATGATTGGATTCCATTTGGAGTCCAATGGTGAGGGAACTGACAGGCTCAAATTTGTTTCCTCAAATCTAAATTTAACACTTTTACTATTAAGAGAATGACTCGAATGGCATCTTGCCAGCAAGATTTAGTCGATTAACTCAATAAAAGTGAAATCAAAAGCTTTTTCTACAAAATATTTAAACCAATGTTTATTAATAATATGTAGGATTTTAAAAAGTAGCTACTTTCATTAAATGTGGACACTTTTATATTCAGTTAGTGAGATATTGCCCGTTCATTGTATGTTGAATCTTTCAACTGTTAAAAAGACCTAAATCAACGGTTCAGTAGTGACATTTACTTTATAAGTATAAAGTTAAATAAATCTATCAAATGTTCGGCAGGGTTCTGAATAATTTAGTGGGAATTGGAAATTTTCCATCTGCTCAATGCAACTCCACGGGAGGTCCATAAGAGGAGTAGTTTTTTTAAATGATGGAAATAATCATTTTATTTGTGAGGGGAAAATAAATTCCTTTTGTGCAACATTATATTCTGAAAATGCTCCAGATACACAGAATATGCAAACTGCGGGTAGTTGGGGAGAAAGCAGGAGAATGGGCTTCAGAGGGAGAGATTGATCAGCCATGATTGAATGGTGGGGTAGACTCGATGGGACAAATGGCCTAATTTTGCTCCTCTGATTTATGAAATTATGATGTAAACAAATCCATTTATACGCATGGAGAAACAAGGAACTACAGATGCTGGTTTATAACTAAAGGCACAAAGTTATGATGTACTTAGTGGGTCCAGCAGGATCTCTGGAGAACATTGATAGGTTTAGGATCGGAACCCTTCTTATGATGTTTCGCGTTAGGACCCCAGCAGTCTTTCCAGGTGAGACAGAGGTTCACATATACCTCCAACTCCATCAGCTGCATCGGTATTCCCTGACATGGACGAAACCAATTGTAAACTCGGTTTCGCCAAACATTTGCGCTCAGTCTGCCAAGCCCTACTGGATCTCCCAGTTGCTAACCATTTTAACTCCTCTTCCCATTTCCAAACTGATCATTCTCTCCTGGGCCTCATCCGTTGACAGAGGTAGGTCACACGCAAACTGGAGGAACAACACCTCATATTCAGCTTGGGTAGCTTACAACCCAACGGTATGAACAATGAATTCTCATGAGCATTGAACTTAAGTAACTACAAAATCCTCCCCTTCTCACTTAGTCATAGAGTGATACAGCATTGAAACAGGTCCTTTGGCCCAACTTGCCCACACCGGCCAGCATGTCCCAGCTACACTAATCCCACGCCTGCATTTGGTCCATATCCCTCTAAACCTGTCCTATCCATGTACCTGTCTAATTGTTTCTTAAATGTTGAGATAGTCCCAGCCTCAACTACTTCCTCTGGCAGCTTGTTCCATACACCCAACACCCTTTGTGTGAAAAAATTACCCCGCAGATTCCTATCAAATCTTTTCCCCTTCACCTTAATCCTATGTCCTCAGGTTCTTAATTCATCTACTCTGGGCAAGAGACTGTGCATCTATCTGATCTATTCCTCCCATGATTTTATATACCTCTTTAAGATCAGCTTGCATCCTCCTGCACTCCAAGGAATAGAGTCCCCATCTACTTAACCTCTCTCTATAGCTCAGACCCTCTAGTCCTGGCAACATCCTCGTAAATCTTCTCTGAACACTTTCCATCTTGACAACATCTTTCCTATAACGGTGCCTAGATCTGAACACAATACACTAAATGTGGTCTCACCAACGTCTTATACAACTGCAACATGACCTCCCAACTTCTATACTCAATACTCTGACTGATACCCAACGTGCCAAAAGCCTTGTTGACCGCCTTATCTACCAGCGACTCGACTTTCAAAGAACTATGCACCTGTAGTCCTAGATCCCTCTGCTCTACAAGACTCCCCAAAGCCCAAACATTCAATGTGTGGGTCCTGCCCATGTTAGACTTCCCAAAATTTAACACCTCACATTTCTCTGTATTAAATTCCGTCAACCATTCCTCAGGCCACCTGACCAATCGATCAAGATCCTGCTGCAATGTTTCACAACCATCTTGACTATCAGCAAAACCGCCCACTTTTGTGTCAGCAAACTTGCTAATCTTGCCGTGAATGTTCCCATCCAACTCATTGAAGTAGATGACAAACAGTAATGGGGCTCAGCACCGAACCCTGATGCACACCATTACTCACAGCCACTTCCCGCTCCTCCCTCTCCGCTGTCGCCCACCTGGACTTGCACCTATTCACCTCCTCCATCCCCCCTTCCACCTACATTCCTTCCTCTAGATTCCCAATTCACAACTCTTCAATCGTTTTGACACATCTTCTGTCTTTTCATCTCTGGAGTTTGCCCTCCAACTGCCAGTCAAAACTCCCTCACATCTGTATTAATCTATTACCTGCCAGGATTTTCCTGCCTCCTCTTTTCCAGCAACCCCCACCCCGTGATCTGTCTGAAGAATGGTCCTGACCCAAAATGTCACCTTTCTATGTCCACCATTGACACTGCCTCACCCACTGAGTTACTCCAGCAATTTGTGCTGTTTGTACACATTATTCGATACCAGCATTAATTCCAAAGAGACCGAAAGTTATGGTGAATGAGCTCTTAAAACCAATATAAAAACCCAGAATAGAAACCATGTACCTGGGTATTTGACACACTTTTGTGCGCTTATTTTCATTATCACAGTTATTCCTTTGACATTAACTTTGGTTCTTGTCCTTAATTCAGTTCTTGAGGATGTCCAGAGGTTATTTATTTATCATTTAGTCAACTCATCACTGACACACCACTCTGGAACATAGAACTGTACAGAACAAGAACCTTTGGCCCACAATGTCTGTGCGAAGTTAAAATAAACTCCTCTGCCTGGACATAATCCATATTCTTCTATTCCTCTCACCCATTCCTTCTCTCCAGAGATGCTGCTAAGTTACTCCAGCATTTTGTGTCTACCTTCGATTTAATTCAGCATCTGCATTTCTTTCCTACACATTCTTCCATTCCTTGATTGCTTGTGCACTCCCATTTTTTTGCAAACCTCTGGGTTTACTTTGTGGACCATTTATGGTTCAATTAAAAGTTCTGGGATTTTACAGGAAGCCATAAAACACCTTAATACTTTATATTGGAATTAGTGTTTATTTTTTTACTCCTTATAGTGATAGCGGTGGAAATAAACAGTTGAAGAATAAATAAATGAAACATCTGGTCACAATGCAATATCTAATTACATAAAACATAGAACAGTCGAGCACAGGAACAAGCCCATTGGCCCACAATAATTGTTCCGAACATAATGCCTACTTCTTGAATAGTAACAGTTTAAGCTGAGTAATCAACCTGATATTACTAGTGCACATCAGATTTGTGATTTAATAGTTTAGTTTATTTAGTTTGTTGTTTAGTTTATTGTCATGAGTACCGAGGTACTGTGAAATTCTTTGTTGTATGCTAACGTCAGCGGAAAGACACTAGATGTTTACAGTCGAGTCATTCACAATATACAGATACATGATAAAGGGAATAAGGCGAATAACGTTTAGTGCGATCAAAGATAGTGGAGGGTCTCCAATGAGGTAGATAGTAGTTCTGGTCTGCCCTCTAGTTGTGGTAGGATGATGGTTCAGTTGCCTGGTAAAAGTTGGGAAGAAACTGTCCCTGAATGGTGTGTGTTTTCACACTTCTATACCTTGTGCCTGATGGTAGGAGAAGAGGGAGTGGCCAGGGTGCGACGCGTCCTTGCGTAGGCTGCGTGAAGTATAAATTGAGTCAATGGAAGGGAGGTTGGTTTGTGTGATAGTCTAGGCTACGTCCACAACTCTCTGCCATTTCTTGGGGTCTTGGATGGAGCTGTTCCCAAACCATGTTGTGATGCATCCCAATAAAATGCTTTCTACGGCGCATCTGTAGAAGTTGTCGAGAGTTATTGGGGACATGCCGGACTTCCAAAGCCTTCTAAGGAAGTAGAGGTGTTGGTGTGCTTTCCAAGACATTACTTCAATATGGGTGGTCCAGGAGAAGTTGTTGCTGAAATATTACAAGCGCAAAGTTTGGCTGAGGATGTGCCTGCACTGTATTTAGTTGAACACTGATTAGGTGGTGATGTATTAGGCCAAATGGCCTGATTCTGCTACTAGAACTTATGAACTCTTTGATTTTTATGCACCACTAAATGTCCTCCCATTGATTTATTCCATTCACGGAATAATTCAGTTTATAAAATTACTTAACCCGCGTCCTGTTCTTTAATTTGGGTCCGAGCCTACATTAGAATCTTGAAGTGTTCAGTGGAACTTCAGGAAGAACATTCGAAAACTAGCTGGGTAAGAGAGCAGAGCCGGATTTCGATGAAGAGAGGCCCTAGACTATTCCACTTGTGAGGCCCTTCCCAATCCCCCACCCCCACGACGAGAGGAAGATGGAAGAGTCCACCAGATTAACACCGATGTGCGGCCGAGCGTGGCCAATGAGATAAGGGCTGGAGAGCTGCGCTTTTTATTTATTGCCAGTGCTAGTGTCGAGTTATCGGCTTAAAACACTATTATTCTGAAATGAAGGGCAAGGAAAAGTACTGAAGTGTTGTTTGTTTATTGAGACAGTATATGTAAGAAACGCCTATGACAGTGTCGAAAATATTATACACCAGGCCCGTACAAAGCTTTTCAAAAAGGGGGGTGGCATGGCAGGATTACACAAAATGTATGTGAAATAAGTGCACGCAGCGCATATCACAAGCGCGAATCTCAAAGACCCTTGCAGCTGGGGTTTTAGATGCTCTTTGGTGCATTCTGCCTTATTTTGGAGCATTTTTGCACCAAATTTATGACCAATATTTCAGAAATAAGTTTGGTTGAGACAAGAATAATGAGTGGTTGGAATGGGATGATTGGGATCATTGTTGTATAGATTTTTAAAAATCAAGAATTGAAGCTGTCCTTGTTTTAATAATCAAGCTGTACTGTAAAATGTTATGTAAAATGTTATAAAGGAGCTTGCAAACACTGCAAATAAAATACTGTAAGTTTTTGCAGTAAATAAAACCTTTTTTTAGAAAATGTTTTGTGTGTTGATTTGATTGCCTGTTACTGTTCGACTATGTTAGTGTGTGCACATTAAAAATATGCTGCAAAATGAAAGTCGCAAACTATGGAATATATATTTTTCAGTATTGTTATCAAGGAAAAGAAAGCAGTTCCAATTGTTTGATATTATTCATATGAAGGAGAAAATATAATTGCTCTAAAACCTACCTTAATTTTGCAATCTCATTAAAGATAATCCCCCTTTCCCTCTCCCGCCTCCTCCTTCCCCCTCCCTCTGCCTCCACCTCTCTCTCTCTCCCCCTCCCCTCCCTCTCTCTCCCCCCTCTGTCTCAACCCCCCCCTTTCTCCCTCTCACATCCCCGCCTCTCTCTCTCTCCCCCCCCCCCTCTCCCTCCCACGCAGCGAGGCAGGCACCGCATTCCCCCCCTCCCCCGCGCAGGCGTGGATGGTCGCAATTTTTTCCCCTAAAACTTCCAGCGGGCCGGAACCAGAATTTTGGGTAATTACCGTCAAAGTGGAAACGCTGATAGCGCTCCAATTTTTTTTTACTCTGGGGAAAAAACACCTTGGCCGGAGGCCCCCTAGAATTTGAGGCCCTAGACTTCAGGTTATGAAGCCTATAGGTAAATCCGGGCCTGCCGAGGCCCCCCTAGATCTTGAGGCCCTGAGCTGAAGCTTATACGTAAATCCGGCCCTGTAAGAAAGGGAGGGAGAACCAGAAGAGATTAGTCCTTGTAGAAACAGGGGGAGAGGATCATTAACATTAGTCCGTGTTACTGAAGCTCAGTATATAGGGAGGGCTTGTTGCATTGTGAGTTGAGCAGGTCATCAGCTTGTGCTTTGAACTGAAAGCCTTTGCACAAGTTAAAATGACGACACAAGTACAGGGCGATAATAAAGGTGAAACATAAGGAAAGCAAATGAAGTATTTAAATCATGGTTAGGCAAAGCTATTTTCACCATTGAGCATTAAAGTTTTGCCAGGAGAAAACTATAACTTGTGGTGGACTTCAGGAAAGAGGGGAGGTATGGCAGAGGCAAGGGGCTGGGGATGGTAAAATTACATATGTATAAATTGAAAGAAAGTCAAATATATCTTAAAATGTAGATTTATATGGAAATGTTATTGTTGAAATCATCTCATCTGGAACTGATTTAATTTTCATCAAAATATAATCATAAATTTGCTGGAATTTATTTACTTCACTGATATTAGTTTTACAGCTATATGTTTGTAGAGATTTGCAAAGCCACATTTGTTTTGAGGGGTAATACCTAAACAGAAATATAACAGTTTTCACAGTAAGGTATAGTCACAGAGCTGTACAGCACAGAAATGTGCCCTACAGCCCACCACGCCCATGCCGGCTTTTGTGACTGCCCAAGATTTTTTTTTCCTTGGATTCTTTCTGATCTCCATCCACTCTATCTCTGAGATGTCCTGGACCATGAGTTGCATCATTCATCCTTTCCCCCATTACTTCCAAAGCAATAATTGGCAAATTTTCCTTCCTAGCCCTTGCAGATGAAAACATTATGGTCTCCTCCTGCGACACGTCCATCTTACCCGGAAGGTCCTCGACCTGAAACTTCACCCATTCCTTGCATCCAGAGATGTTGCCTGTCCCACTGAGTTACTCCAGCATTTTGTGTCTATCTTCACCATATCTACCATTTTCATTGACAATTTTAAAAAGTGCAGGAAAGTGGAATTCTGAAATAAAAGCAAAATGCTGGAAACACTCTGCAGAATCTGTGGAGATTTAGTTTTAGTTTAGAGATACTAAATGGAAAATGCCCCTCAGCCCACTGTGTCCTTGCCGACCATCGATTAACCGTTCACACTAGTTCTAAGTTATCCTACTTTCCCATCCACTCCCTACACACAAGAGCCAATTTCCAGAGGCCAACTAACTTACAAACCTGCACATCTTTCGGATATGGTAGGAAACTGGAGGAATAAAGTCAACAACTGATGAGCAGCAACAAGGCAAGCTGAAGGGCCTGTTTCCACGCTGTATGCCTCTAGAAACAAATCTGTTTACGAGAAGGATCCCAGCGATGATTGGGCCAATGTATGATCAGTGTATGGAGGTTCCAGGCCCATACTCACTGGAGTTTAGAAGAATGAGGGTAGATTTCATTGAAACTTACCGAATAATGAAAGACATAGATAGAGTGAATGTGGACAGGATCTTTCCACTAGTGTGTGAGTCTAGGACCAGAGGGCACAGCCTCATAATAGGATGTTTGAAAGGAAATGAGGGGGAATTTCTTTAGCCAGAGGATGGTGAATCTGTGGAATTCATAGTCACAGACAGCTGTTGAGGTTAAGTGGGTATTTTTTAAAGCATAGACAATAGGCAGGAGTAGGCCATTCGGCCCTTCAAGCCAGCACCACATTCAATGTGATCATGGCTGATCATCCCCAATCAGTACCCCGTTCCTTCCTTCTCCCTATATCCCCTATCTTTAAGAGCCCTATCTAGCTCTCTCTTGAAAATAACCAGAGAAACAGCGTCCACGCCCTCTGAGGCAGAACATTTCACACTCACAACTCTCTGCGTGAAAAAATGTTTCCTTGTTCTAAATGGCTTACCTCTTATTCTTAAACTGTGGCCAATAGTTCTGGACTCCCCCAACATCGGGAACATGTTTCCTGCCTCTAGCGTGTCCAAACGCTTAATAATCTTATATGTTTCAATAAGATTCCCTCTCATCCTTCTAAATTCCAGACTACACAAGCCCAGCCGCTCCATTATCTCAGCATATGACAGTCCCGCCATCCCGTGAATTAATCTTGTAAGATTAAGATTTGTAGATTCTTGATTAGTACGGGTGTCAAAGGTTATGGCGAGAAGGCAAAGAATGGGGTTGTGAGGGAAAGATATATCAGCCTTGATTGAATGGCAGAGCAGAATTGATTGGCCGAATGGTTGAATTTTGCACCTCTGTCTTATGAACACAGATTGGGTGAGTGGTCTGCACAACACTGCCTGTCATTTCACTTCTCCGTCCCACTCTGATCACTCTTTATTTGGCCTCCTACACTGTTTGGAGTAGTAATTCATGTTCTTACAGAGCATGTTACAGCTTTCCAGAATCAATATTGATTTACTACTATTTTAGATAATGAGATTTTCAGTTTGCATCTAAACAGTTCATTTCAAATATTATTTTAAATTTCAAACAAGGCAAACAAAATTACTGATGAGGAAAGTTGTTTATTAGTTCGGAACCACTTTCTTTTGTTTTGATAAGTGTTCAGTTTTGATTTCCACGTCCACAAACCGCGGACATGTGGGAGTGGGTCGAAAGGGAATGGATATTTTTGGGAAACTATTTGGGTTGTTCTCAATCCTTCTCTCTAGCCATCATCACCCCATTTCCCTATTGCCTGGAGCTCCCAGTAGACAGGGAAACATCTGCAAAGTTCCCCTACTCTTGGTGTACAAATTACATTTGACTGCAATTTGGGAATTGGACTTAAAACATAGCAAAGACCCCATTAGGATTGAACAGACCTCCATTGGTTTGGTTGCTTTCTGCCTTCATTTCATATCCTCACAAATAACGGGATTATTATTTCAAGTTATTCCATGGACCGAAAAAGTCACCTATCCATTTTCTTCACAGATGCTGCCTGACCTGCTGAGTTACTCTAACACTTTGTGTCTATCTTTCCACAATCACTATAATACTTTATTAGCCAAGTATGTTTTGCAACATACGAGGAATTTTTTTTCCAAGTCAGTCATACAAATAAAAAGCAATGGACACACAAAATACATTTTAACATAAACATCCATCTCAGAGACTCCACCACACTCCTCTTTGTGATGGAAGTTGAAAAAAAGTTCAATTTCCTCCCTTTGCTCTCCCGTGGTCTGGGGCCTCGAGCCCTCCGTCGAGGGGACGATCTTGACGATCTGCATCGGAGGGGATGTCGGGGGATGTCAGCTCCCCTGCGCCAGACAATCGAACCTCGCGTCAGGGATGGTCAAAGCTTCCGCGACATTGCAGCTCCCGACATTCACATCCTCTCCCGAGACTGCAAGCTCCTGATGTAAAATGACGTGTTTCTTCTTTGTTATGTCTTTGGTCAGTGTTTATCTAGTGCCATTTGGATTGAAGACAGATAAAGGAGAAATTAATCTTAAAAGATTGTTAAATAAAGTGACAGACAAAATAATTAGCCAGCATTCAACCATGAATGAATTAGGTGGTGTGACCAAGTGGAAGACACTTGAACTAATCTGCCAATAATAAACGTTGCTTTATTTATTCTACTTTATTTTTTCAAGATTTTGTATAATTCCATATAATGTCCTTTCAATCTTTGAAAAATCAATAATTAGAAGTATGAAATTAATACAGAATTTAGTACAGAAAATGCACTTTCCTTGATGGAAAGTGCAGAAATTAGGATGTTTCCAGGATTTGAGGGCCTGAGCTATGAGATGTTGGACAGTCTCGGACTTCATTCCTTCGAGTGCAGGAGGATGAGGGGTGATCTTATAAGGTGGATATGACCATGGGGGGAATAGATAGAGTATTTTACAGAGAAACCTGAGTCTTGTACTTAGAGAAACCTGAGGGGGACCTTTTTCACATTGAGGGTGGTGGGTATACGGAACGAGCTGCCAGAGGAGGTAGTTGAGGCAGGTACTTTAGCAACATTTAAAATACATATGGACATTGAAGGTTTAGAGAGATCTGAGCCAATCTGGGAAGGTGCGATTAGTTTAGATGTTCATAAACATTTAGTTGATGGATTAGTGAGGGAAATTAGAGAGAAGGATGTCGAGCTTCTGCTGTTGGAATAACTTAGGTCACACACAGTAATTAAGATCCAAAGAATTTATTAGCGTTACAGCACGGGTAACTTCATCATAATACATAACTCAAGTCTGGGGGAGAAAGGGCTGAGAAGCTTTCTGTTAAACTAGTGGGCGGAGCTACAAAGTATGACTCATAACATGAGTGACACTGATCTACATCCTCCCTCTTGAAGGATTAAATGTCAGTACAAAACCATTGACTAAATAAGGCATGCATAGCAATTGATAATAAGCTGGAGGAAAGTCAAACATAGCCAGGGTACTTCACGGTCGGCTAGCAAACACGTCCAGCATGTGTGCGATAAAAAACCATTTTCTCTACCAGGTACAGAGCTGGTGGCTTCACGGGTGACGGAGATTGAACCAGCATTCCCGGTGATGAAACAGGGCACCGCAGGCAGAGGGGCCGTTGCCATTGGCAAAGCAGCCGTTCCCGAAGTGGGTTGCTGTGCTGGTGTAGGTGGACCGATGCCGCTGGGCATGAACGGCAGTACATTTGTATGGTCTGGATAATACGGAGGTGAAGTTGGCTTATTCACAGGCAGGATATGTTGTCAGTAACACCTGTGGGTGCCCCCATCAGCACTGACCAGATATGAGCGTGGCTCAGAAGCAGTTCCAGAAATTACATCGATATGGTCATGGCCTTTGTCAGTTTGCAAACGAACCACCTGCCCCTTGGTTAATAATAATTAATAATAATAATATTAATAATAATAATAATAATAATAATAATAATAATATATTTTATTGTCATTGCACACCAGTGCAACGAGATTTAGTATGCAGCTTCCAACCGATGTAAAAGAAAAGCAAAATAAATAAATAATGGTGGCAGCGGCCTACTTGTCTTGTCATACCGCTGTTTTTGAATGTCACACTTTTGTTGTAACCTGGACTGGACTTCCGCCGGTGGAACCACCTGTGGGATCAATGCCTGATCCACCACGGGCACCGTGGCTCGGGTCTGCCTTGACAATAAACGTTGAGCGGGTGAACCCAAAATGGGGTTGCGGGAGATGTTGCGTAGGTTGAGCAGATCCAGGTACACGTCGGAATTAGCTCTGTATGATCGTTCCATGAGCTGTTTGGCATTCTTGGCAGCCCGCTCAGCTAGTCCATTCGACTGGATATTCAGGGCTGCTGGTGATGTGGCGAAAACCCCAGCGTGCAGCAAATTCCTTGAAGTGTTGGCTGGTAAATTGACTGCCGTTATCAGATAACAGTATGCACAGAGCTCCGTGGTCTGCAAAATGGCGAGCAAACTTCGAAACTACCCCGCGAGAAGTGGGGCTGCTCAGAAAATCAATGTCAAACCATCCAGAATACGAATCGACAAGTACCAGGTACTGCTTGCCATGCCATTCAAATATGTCAGTTGTCACTCTAGACCACGGGAGAGCAGGAGCCGGATGTGAAAGAAGTGGTTGCTTTTGTTGATGAGGTGCTAAGCTGTTACACACTGCACAGGACACCACAATCTCGGTAATGTATTTGGCCATGCCAAGCCAGTAAAACATGTTTCTTGCCCGTAGGATGGTGGCATCAGCGCCTGGGTGCCCTGCATGGACAGCGTCAAAATATTTGCTGTGCAGCGAAGCAGGGACCACAGCCTTGTGTCCTTTCAAAATAATGCCATCCTGCAGCACTAGCTCATCGTGGACGGCCAAAGAAAGGCCGAACTGGCAGCGGAACGTTGTAGTGTTTGTCTGGCCAGCAGCGCTTTATGATGGAGGTGAGCGACCGTAAGGTACTGTCAGCAGCAGTGTGGGCAACCAAGTCCTCTACACAAGACAAGGGAATAAAGGACACAGTCATTACGATAAAGTCATCATCCGGCGAGGACGGACCCTCACAGGTCTTTCGGGGTGCATGCGAGAGAGTGTCAGCCAGGTGCATATCCTTACCACGTTTGTAGGGCAGAACAATGTCATATTTTTGAAGTTGTAGCAGCATCCGCTGTAAGCGTGCTGGAGAGGCATGAATCGGTTTGTTAAAGATGCTGATCAGAGGTTGGTGGTCAGTTTCAATCATGACCGTACGTCCAAAGATAAAGTCGTTAGATTTCTTGCAGGCGAAAACAACCGCCAGTAGCTCTTTCTCAATTTGGGCATAGCGTTGTTCTGTGTCAGTCATAGTGCGCGAGGCTTAGGCAACAGGCTTATTGCCGCTACCATCATTTTGAAGACATGCTGCGCCTAGTCCATGTTGTGAAGCATCACAAGTCAGTGTAACTGGTCATTTAGGATCAAAATAAGCAAGAGTAGGAGCACAAGACATCTGTTGCTTATGAGTGTCGAACGCCCTCTGCTGTTGCTCGTGCCATGTCCAAACAGTGTCTTTGTGTGTAAGTTGGCGCAACGGGGCTGATATTTCACTGAAGTCCGGAATAAATTTACTCAAGTAGTTAGTTCACCATGCCAAATAAATTTTGTAGACTGAACACGTCTGTGGGTGCTGGGAGCTCGTTGATGGCACTGGTTTTTGCCGGATCAGTTTTTAGGCCATCCTTAGTGAACACATGACCTATGTATTTCAACTCTCTTACCCTGAAGTTGCATTTTTGAGGGTTTAGCTAGAGGTTAATGGCCTTGGCGTGATCCAGGACCTTTGTCAGATTAGCATCATGTTCTTCGACAGTTTATCCAGCAATGAGGATGTCATCCACTACAATGCAGCATGGGTAACCCGCAATCAACTGCTCCATAGCTTGTTGAAATACTTCACTAGCAGAGCTTATGCCAAAAGGCATGTGAAGAAATCTGTATCGCTCGAACGGTGTGCTGAAGGTGGTTAAAAAACTTGGAGGAGTTGTGTTCCAGAAAAATCTGCCAGAATGATCTCTTGGCACCTAGTACAGTGAATACAGTTGCCTCAGCCATCTGCGCTGCAATCTCGTCCACAGTGCGCATGGGATAGTGAGGTTGTTTAATGGCTGTGTTTAAGTCCTTAGGATTGATACAAATCCGTATTTCGTCTTTATTCTTGTTCGTTGCCACAACCATGGTGGAGACCCAATCCGAGGGGTCAGTGACAGGAGCAATCACACCTGGAGACACCATTCTGTTGAAGGTACACAAAAATGCTGGAGAAACTCAGCGGGTGCAGCAGCATCATTAGGTTCACTTTGAACACGGACCCGCATAGCAAGGGGAATCTTGTGTGCTGGACGGACAATTGGGATTTTGTATTGTGTCAGGATTTGTTGGCTAAAGTCACAGGTTGTTGTAAAAGGACAAACAGAAGGGCTGAAAGAGACACGTCCCAGGTCGTGACAAGCGCTGGCACCCAGCAGAGATGGCACATCCTCACGAACAACATAGAAACTCAGGTTGTGGACACGTGAATTAAGACAGCAGCGTAAGTCGACTTGACCGATAGGGTGAACTGGACCTCCTGCAAATGGGAGAAGGGAGGCAGTCGTACGAGTGACAGTCTCTGTTTTTCGTAACTTTTTCAACACAGCTAGACATATCACATTACTCCTGGCCCCTGAGTCAACTTTCAGATGAAAGTACTTGCCATTAACGAGCAAAGCGACCTTGGGATCTAGTTGTTTGTGTATTGAGTCAGACAGGGAATGCACATCCAAGTCAAAACCTTCGCTAGCAGCCTGAAAATCCGTGGGAGCTGGTTGAGAGCATTCCAAGAGCAAATTCTCATGGCCAAGTGAATAAACAGATTGCCTTGTTTGACGTCTGTTGCTAGGTGAGCGGCAGCATTTGAAGAAATGATTCCTTTTGTTACAAAATCAACATAATTTTCCATACGCAGGACAACGGTAATGAGCGGCTGCATGCGAACCCCCACAGTTAAAACAATTGTCTATTAGTCTCACGATAGAGTTGTCGGGCACTCGAGGAGAAAGGCGAGAGATTTGATAAGACATGCTGGCAACATTAATTTCAGCAGAGTGCCCTAAAATGTTTGTATGACCGTCAGCCATTTCAGCAATGCAACAGCGGTTTTCAGCAGTCTCTAGAGTAAGCTCAGCATCCCGCAGTAACTTGTCGTGTAATTTATCATTGCGGACACCATAGACCAAATGGTCACGAACTAGGCTATCACATATATCCCTGAAATCACATCGACTGGCAATGTGCTTCAAGGTACTGACATACATCTCCACAGGTTCACCCTGTCTCTGGCTTCGGGAAAAGAACAAATTCCAAGTTAGTACGTAACTCACATAACTGTCGGAATTTGTGTGGTAGCCAATCAGGGTCACTGATTACCACTTTCAATGAATTATGTACCTGCACTCCTAGATCCAGCTGCTTTACAATGATGTGGCTAGTGGTGGGATCCTGTTGAAATTGACAAACATGTTGGAGAATTATGTGCTATATGCGATGGCTGATGGGGGTGAAAGGGTCACCTTTCACATTTTCGCCACCTCCAATGGGATCCCACCACTAGGCACATCTTTCTATCTCCACCCATTTCTGTTTCCGCAGAGATGATTCCCTCCGCAACTCCCTAGTTAACCCAACACTTCCCACCAAACCACCCCTTCCAGATTCTCTCTCTAGTTACCCTCTTACCCTTATAAAAACTCTTTTGATTTACCTTAATGTTATCTGACAAAGCTATCACTATGCAGTAAGTTTCAATGAGATACCCCTTCATCCTTCTACACTCCAGTGAGTACGGGTCCAGTGCCTTCAAATGCTCATCATATGTTAACCCAATCTTTCCTGCCATCTTCTCTGCCCTTGTGGCTAGTATGTAGATAGGGTTGGCCCAATTATACTGAATGCCTTTTCCAAGATGCTGATTGCAATGGAGTGATTGACAGTGGTAGATTTGCTGATAGCCATGATTTGAAGTTCAGGCTAAATTTGCTGGAGTTTCTCCTGTTTGAGTTTGGTGTTCATGAACATTTATGTGGCTTAAATTACTTCTATCATGTGTCAGCCATGGCCTGAATGTTATCTGTGCCTTGCAGCCTGATACATGCTGGATTATTACTGCTGCTAGGTATGATATATGATACGAATATATTTTTATTGAATTATATGTGTAGTGCTTGAAGCTGTTGGCTGCTGCCCATCATGGGGAACGTTTGTGATGTTTTGCACAGTACATGTATCCAATAAGACTGGTGGCAAGAGTACAGAACATTATTTATCAGCCTCATTTGTTCATTTTAATAATAAGATGTCATGAATTGATTTATTACTAATAAATATACCTGTACTACAATTAAAATAAAACACTCGAAAATCAATTTAAATATAATGCTTTAACACTTAAATTTTAGCAATCGGCTTTGCGCTGGACCACATGGACAACAGGAACACATACATAAGTTCATTAGTTCATACGTTATAGGAGCAGAAGTAGGCCATTCAGCCCATCGTGTCTACTCTGAAATTCACTCATGGCTGATAGAAACATAGAAAATAGGTGCAGGAGGAGGCTATTTGGCCCTTCGAGCCTGCACCGCCATTCATTGTGATCAGGGCTGATCGTCCCTGTATATAATGTAATTAACATATGTTGTGTCTTGTGCGAGGGGACACATGTGCTAGTGGAGACTTAAGGTGGCGTCCTGCAATAAAGAAGCTTGTTAGTTTACTCCTGTATCTGAGAGTTCTTTTGAGTCAGTTCCAAGTACCCAAAATACACTACAATTGGTGACGAGGATGGGATAGAGTTTGTGAACTCACCCACAGGACTGTTTTGCAACACATAAGATTGTTTAACAGTTTAAACTGTAGATACGGAGTTGTGTCACAGTTGTTTGCGAGCTGGACAAGAGAGGCCTGCAGATCCCTCTATGCCGGGGACTGCATTTAAAACATCAGCTGTACAAGTCGGCGAGTTTAGTCAGGCTATCTCTATGTTGTGTCTACGCGGCAAGATGTCGTCCTTCGGATTGTTACTCATTTTAGACTGAGTTTTGTTTTTGTCAAATTCCTCAAGCTGAATAGTCTTTGTATAAGTTTTAGGTGAATTGTTACACCAAAACACACAACAACAGCACGAAGAGGATAAAAGAACAGAAAAGGAAAGAAGAAGGACTGTCAGAAAAAAAAGGTTGTGTTTGGAAACAAAGTGGAACGGCACCAAGCCAAAAGATTTGGCGCCAAATGGTTTTGAATTGGCGCCAAAGAAAAGAAAGGTCGGAACAGGAAGCAAGGAAAACAAGTGGGGCAGTAGGTAAGTGTCACCGAAGAAAGCAGCCGAAAGCTGGAAGCCTAACCAGCAGGACAGCGACGGTGTCAACTTACCTGGAACATTTTCCAGGGCTGTGTAGCCAAGGCAAAGGGGCAGAAGAGGCCCAGCAGCTGCCACCGACTTCGGACGTTTTCCAGGGCTGTGTAGCCCACAGCCAGGCCCAGGAGCCGCCAACGACGTCGAGTGAGGGCCTAGTACCGGGTACGTCACGGTCAGGTCCAGTGAAGCCACCGATGAAACGGTGTCAGCCCGGCTGGGAGAAGAGTCAACCCGGTCGAGGGAGAAAGCGGCCGCGTGAGAAGCGGACCGGCAGCGAGAAAAAAAATCCCGGCCACGGGTGAGAAGCGGACCGGCAGAGTAAAAGAAAACTGGCCGCGAGAGAAGCGGACCGGTCGTGAAAGAAAGCCCGGTCGGGAGTAGAGTCGGCCCGACCGTGAGCAGAAAAGAGGGTCCGGCCGTGCAAGAGAAGCGGACTGGCCGAGGGGGAAAGCCCGGACGTGAGAGGAAGTCCAGCCCCAAGCAAAGAGTGGGTCCGCACGAGAGAAGGAGGACAGCTCTCAAGCACTTCAGCCCGGTTGGGAGTAGAGTCAGCCCGGTCGTGAGGGCTGTGGAGACAGTGGGCAGGCAAGTCAGCAGAGCAGCAGTAGTCGACTTCGCAGTGAGCCAGCAGCAGCAAATGTAACGGTGAAGCCTGGAGGAGCCAACAAAAGCAGCAAAAGTGGAGGTCTGGCGAGGCCAGCAGCAAAAGTACCGGTGGGGACAGCTCGAGAGGTCGAGAAGGCACCGGAGTCCATAGGCCGAAAACCGACCAGTGAAATTCTTCAAAGTAAAAGCAGGACTGTTCAATGTAATGCGTTGGTCACTGATCCTTCACAGTAAAAGCGGGACTGTTTGGATGTAATGCATTGGTCACTGTTATTAATAGTAAATCTGTGTGCATAGCAGGAATATGGTTAAAATGTTCGAAATGTCTATTAACATGCAATGTTGGTTAATAGTATAAATCTATTATTATAAGAATTAGTAATAGTCAGTGGGCTGGATCACTTCTTAGTGTGTAGAAGGATTAAGTCTAGTGCAGAATACACAGTGAGAGAACAGAAGATAGTGCACCTGAATAGCAACAGGTAGCATGGCTTTTCAAATTGTAGGAAACGTGCCCCAATTAGATTATGGGTGTAATTTTGAGAAATGGACCAAAGTCTTGGAGGCTTGTTTCATTTCCAATGATATTGCTGCAGAGGAGAAGAAGAGAGCATGGTTCATATTAGGTTTAGGAAGAGAGGGTTATCAGACCTTACGTATGTTACTGCTGCCAGCAAAACCCACAGATAAAATGTATGAGGAGTGTAAGGAGGCTTTAATGGCTCATTTCTCGCCAAAACCTCCAAGGGTATCCAGAGGCAAGGAGCCTGAACTAAAGAGGGCAGAGAGTCTCTCAAAGGGCCAAGGTCAAGTGCAAAAGGACAAAGGTCAAATGCAAAAGGACAAAGGTCAAATGCAAAAGGACAAAGGTCAAGTGCAAAAGACAAAGGTCAAGTGCAAAAGGACAAAGGTCAAGTGCAAAAGGACAAAGGTCAAGTGCAAAAGGACAAAAGTCAAGTGCAAAAAGACACAAGGTCAAGTGCAAAGGGACACAAGTCAAGTGCAAAATGACACAGGTCAAGTGCTAAGGGACAAAGAGCAAATGCAAAGTGGCAGAAGTCAAAGGCAAAGAGAAATTGCCATCCAAAGGGCAACCCTAGCTATTCAAGCTGCATTCAGGGGTATGAATGAATGGAAAGAAATCCAGAACAAATAGAAGGCAGCAACGGTAATACAAGCAGCATTTAGAAGGCACAGAGTATACCGTCAATACAAGGCAATGAGTTTGGCAGCTATAATAGTACAAACCCATTGTAGGGCACACCTTCAAATGGAAAGTGATCGCAAAACTTACATGAAGGTACGCAGAAGCGTTGTACTGCTTCAGGCAGCCTACCGTGGAATGCTTGTTCGAAGGCAACTGCGGGGCATGCATAAATCTGTCAAGGTCATACAGACTTATTATCAGATGTATAAACAGCGTCAATATTTTAAGAAAATACGCTGGTCTGCCATTGCGGTACAGCACCGATACAGAGCATGCCTGATAAGAGATGTCCAAGTGAGACAGTATCAGAGTTTGAGAGAAGCAGTGGTGTGTATTCAGGCCTTATACCGCGGCATCAAAGCCAGAGTTTTGGTAAAGAAAACCAAGGCAGCACGCTGTATTAAGCCATTCATAAAAATGTGCATTACAAGAAAGCATTTCTTGATGCAAAAGGCAGCTGTAGTCACTCTGCAAGCTGCATACCGTGGTTACTGATTAAGGGTACGGTACAGAGCTATGCGACAAGCAGTCATTTCGATCCAGAGATGATACAAAGCATGCAAAATAGGGCATTCCCAGCAATATCAGTTAATGAGGGATGCAACTATTACATTCAGACTGCCTACAAGAATATGGTGGTTAGGCAGTGGGTTAAGCAAAAGACTGACTGTAAAAGTGCAGTCAGTACTCTGTATGAGTTGGTATAGGAAAGACCTAAGGAGACAAATAGATGCACACCATAAAAGGCTGAAACGATACAAAAGGCTTAAACGATATAGGAAAGACTTCCTCAAACCGATGTATACAGCAGTTGTAATGCAGTATCACTACCGTGCTTATGTAGTAAGAGAAATATACAGAGCGCAAATCAAAGCCACTGCTGTATTGCAAGGACAGTATAGATCCTACTGCTTGATGAATAACCAGAAAGGTGATTTAAGAAGACAAATAGACAAACAACAGAAAAGGCTTAAACGTTGCAAAGAACGGTTAATTAAATGTGTGACAATGAGCAAAAAGCTGTTAACAGAAAAGTCTAAAGAAGAGAGGCTTGTCGGTCGAGACAAAAGTATGCAGGACCGATTGCGATTAGGACACTTCAGTATAGTCCAGCATGGAGCTTCCTCACTGAGCAATGGACAATTATGCATTGCTGAATGTCATTATACAACAAGAGCAGATAAATACGGAGCGCCAGGAAATTGAGCGACAGAGAGCGACTGAAAAACGAAAACCTGCAGTCATGTGTCAGATCCCACCTACAAATAAGGAACAGAAACAGAGGAAATGTTAACTTTAGCAGAATATCAAGAACAGGAAGAAATCTGCAAATTACATTAGGATATTTAAAAAGGGAAGAGGCAGAGATAGAGCTAGAGTGATTAGAAAGATGAGTGGAATGAACCATTATAAGTGCTAAGTTTTAGTACGTTATTACAGTTATGAGGATGTAATGTAAGATGACTGTAATAATATAATTGTGCAACAGTGTAACGGTGTAACCTGCCTCCAAGTTAAAGGGGGAGCAGTGTAATGTATATAATGTAATTAGCATATGTTGCGTCTTGTGCGAGGGGACGCATGCGCTAGCGGAGACTTAAGGTGGCGTCCTGCAATAAAGAAGCTTGTTAGTTTACTCCTGTATCTGAGAGTTCTTTTGAGTCAGTTCCAAGTACCCAAAATACACTACAGTCCCCAATCAGTAACCCGTGCGTGCCTTCTCCCCATATTGCTTGATTCTGTTAGCTCCTAGAGCTCTATTTAAATTTCCGCTAGACCCTCGAGTTCGATCTATCTTTCCCTCTCAACCCCATTCTCCATCTCCCCATGACCCTTGACACCCATACTAATCAAGAAGCTGACAATCTCCATCTTAAAAATACCCCCATTTGCAGCCTCCACAGATGTCTGTGGTAATGAATTCCACAGATTCACCACCCTCTGCCTAAAGAAATTCCTCCTCATATCCTTTCTAAAGGTGTGTCCTTTTATTTTGAGGCTATGGCCTCTGGTCCTAGACTCTCCCACTAGTGTAAACATCTGCTCACTATTTGGTAAGTTTTAATTAAGTACCCGTTCATCCTTCTGAACTCCAGTGAGTACAGGTCCAGCACCATCAAACACTCATCATACGTTCTCGTAAACCTCCTGGGGACCCTTTCCAAAGCAAGCACATCCAGCACGTCAAGCACATTAATTGACTACATCTTGGTGTTCAACATCACAATCCCTTCCAAATGCATCATCAAACTCAGGGAACGGAGTCACTTATGTATATAACAAACAACAGAGGTCCCTGCAGTGATCACTGCGGAACAACACTAGTCACTGTAGTCCAGTCAGAGAAACAACCCTCCACCACTACCCTTTGTCTTCCATGGCCAAAGATATTTTGAATTTATCCTGCCAAGTCTTTATGGATCCGATGCATCTTAATCTTCTGGAGCAGTCTAAGAATGGCCTCTCCCACACAAAGCCATGGCTTACCAAATGCAAATAAATTGTATCCTTAACAATCTTCACCAATAGTTTTAATAACACTCACCATCTTATAATATGCTGGAATATCTCTATTTCCCATCTTAAACAAAAGAACAATATTCTCAAATATCTTAAAAAATGTAATATCCTCAATAATTCCAAGGAAGCTGAGGCCCAGGACCGATCTAATGGCAGAAGGAGTATGTGTGAACCTTTTATCTATGCATGGAAGCACATTGAAGCCCAGACTAGCCAGCAGATGGAGCTCACTGTCTCCTAAACCTCCCATCTACATTTTGCCCTGTCAATGCCCAACTTGGCCGTCTGCGAATCCCACAATGGTCTCATCAGTTACCCCAGGCTCCACTGAACTGGAGTAGGAATTTATGCATTGAAATTCATCCTTGATTTCATGAGACAAATATGAAAAGTAATGGGTAAGGAATGTTGATTTACTGAGAGGAAAGAAACACCTAATGCGTAATAACATCCCTTTAATTTCAAACCAGCAGAGGAAAAATATGCCATGTGTCGGATGATAATGATGTGAGAATGTGGGTGGAATGGATGGCAACAGGAGTTCACGTGATGCAATGTGCAACAATAGATCAGGACAGGTATGACAAATTTACTTGAGGAGCGCAGCAAACAATCCAGGCCTCACCATTCCTGCACAAAATCCATTCAGATTTCTGGGCATCTGGTAGGCAGCCTGTTCCAATAATGCATCTCCTTCTTTCAGTTTGCAGGTAACCAAATCATAGAAACTACAACCACAACAGATTGTAAATTGTGACTGGGAATTTTACTGATGGGATCACAGATTGGAGTTAACACTTTCCTGAAATCCATGAAGGATTATGGAATTTGCGAATTCTCAAATCTATTCATTGACATGAATTTCAGGCTATAAATCAATGTTTGTATGTAGAGTGGGTATGTGCAGGAGTATTCTGATTCTAGCGATTATTTTTCCAATAGCTGCAGATGACCCGAGTTGTATTTCAAAGCGCTATCTTTGGGAGCTCCGCAAAAATCACATTATCACAGCAGGAAGTAGTTCTGTTTTATGCTGGAGGTAAACAGTGTGGCTTGCTTTGGAGGCTGTGGTGCACTGGGATACTATAGCAAGTGGTCAGTGCAGTTAACTTGACTTACGACTTTTATCCCATTTTCTTTAGAAGGCTGGAAATACTTGAGTTGCAACTCCATCGCATTTGTAGGCTGATTGCTGTGTTAGATTTTGATATACAAGTTAATTCAATCCCAGTGTTGGCTACTGTTCTGAATGCTCCGAATACAAAAAAAAAACTTTTTCTTTGCTCATGTGTTGTCTGCCTCATCTTGACCCTTTCTGGGATGTTTACATCACGGAGAAATCCATCATGTATGAAATCTTCTAATGGAACAAATCCCCCCACCCTTGGCAAAGACCTTCATCCTAACAGTTCAAATATAAATATTTAGTGATGAATGATACATGTTTATTGAGCAGCGAGCAAGGATCCGAGTTGTTATACTTACCATGTCCATGGAAAATGTGGGGGCTGATGTTGTGCCAGCCATCGGAAGTTGTTAAGCAATTCTACAGACTAGTCTTCTATTTCATCCCTTCTTCCCATGTTCCGAGGAGTTCTTGGTGAAGGTTACGAGCTGGTCCACAGAGATGAATTGCTGACTCTTCTATTTTTTCCAGTGTCTCTCATGGCTGAATTAATAGCCTTGCTGGGTGTCAGCCAAAGGTTACAGGCCCCTTGAAATATACCAGGAAATATTTCCTCATCAAATTTGGAGCTTCTCATTAGTAACTCAAGAGTTGTCTAATCTACAAAATAAATGTGAATAACTATTTTACGGAGACAGTTCAAGCCAGTGTTCAAATCCCGGGGGGTGTTAATAAAATACATGCTATACTAAAGGCATTTTAATTTCTTTGTACTTGTTCTAAGCGTATTGGGTGAAAGGAAGAATGTATATTTAAGCAAGACTTACAGAGTAGCACACGTTGAGGGTTACATCATAAATTTAGAAAACAGGAAGGTAGCATCTGACCTGTTGGATGTCTTACAGCTCTGAAACACATTGTAAAGAATTTTATGTCCTGCAAGAGAAGATATATAAAAAAATGATGAACTTTTGGTTTGCTTCACTCCAAGACAAGGTCTGGCTTAACAGCTAAGCATTGAGCAGGGTCTGGCTGGAATAGGAATTGGCAACAGCCTAAGTGTCATAGCGTGGGTAGCGGAAGGGTTGTCACTGAAGTTTGATATCCTAACAAAGTGATTTGTTGTAACATGATTCATAGCAGAACAATGCACAGTTTAATCCGATGTTTGGGAGGAATCCACGCGCTGGTGTATGTGTTAGTCTTGCAATGTAGCCATTTACAGGCACAAATAATTCTGCATGTAATAACCATGTGATCTAAATTATTAACGTTCACAAAGCTACACAAAACTTCCAAGTAAATGTCCGTAGTAATTCTTTAATTGGGGCAGATGAGTGTGATAAAGACAGAACATACTGGAAAATCTCAGCAGATCAGGCAGTGTCTTTAGAATGAGAATCAGATCTGGTGTTTCACAAGGGCTGTGGAACCAGGGGGGCTGGGCTGCAGCCCCTCCACTTTTTTGGTGAGATATGCTTCATAACCCAAAATTATCCGACCCGCAGGCGTATTTTTCTCCTCTTCTGAGGATCTCTGACATCCAGAATCTCAGAACAAGCGCGCAGTGAGCGTGGCAAAACCACAGAACATAGAGGAGGAGGGAGAGAGAGAGAATCGGCCCCGAGAGGAAGAGAAACAGAAACAGAAACAGAAACATCGAAAATAGGTGCAGGAGAAGGCCATTCGGCCCTTCGAGCCTGCACCGCCATTCAATATGATCATGGCTGATCATATTGAGTCGGCGGAGAGAGAGTCGGAGAGAGAGAGAGAGGAGAGGGGGGGGGGGGGCGGATGGGGGTATATCCCCCCACTTTTTGAGTTAGTGGATGGCCTGTATTATCCCCCAGATTTTGGAGGTCGAGCAACAACATAAATAATAATTGTGCCACCCTCCTCCCTTTCTGTCGCTCCGCTCCCTCACCGGGTACCCCCGAGGTCGGTGTTCAGTGATCGCTCAGCCCCCCCCACATTCAAAAACGTTCCGCGGCCCCTGTTCCACGTGGGTAATCTCTGCCCACTGATATATGAATACAATTAACTTGAAGGTCGCAGAGGAGCAGCAGCCTGACCAGCGAGTGAGTGGATTGGCTGAAGGAAGGTCAGTTAAGTTCATAGAAACATAGACAATAGGTGCAGGAGGAGGCCATTTGGCCCTTCGAGCCTGCACTGTCATTCATTGTGATCATGGCTAATCATCCACAATCAGTAACCCGTGCCTGCCTTCTCCCCATATCCTTTGATTCCGCTAGCTTCTAGAGCTCTATCTAACTCTCTTTTAAATTCATCCAGTGAATTGGCCTCCACTGCCTTCTGTGGCAGAGAATTTCACAGATTCACAACTCTCTGGGTGAAAAAGTTTTCTCATCTCAGTTTTAAATGGCCTTCCCTTTATTCTTAGACTGTGGCCTATGGTTCTGGACTCCCCCAATAATGGGAACATTTTTCCTGCATCTAGCTTGTCCAGTCCTTTTATAATTTTATAATTTTATACATTTCTAAGTTCAGCAGGTTTAAAAAGAGTGCCAAGAGTAAGCCTGGGGCAATTACCTTGAAGGTTGCCGAGGAACAGCAGTCAGACCAGCGGGTGAGTGGAATGGCTGAGACATCCTAATTAGTTGTGTGGATAGTTAACTTGATTAGATAAAATTAAGTTCAGATCTAGGGGAGCGGCCTTGTTAATGCCAGACAGTGGAGATGCAATGGCAAAGATTTAAAAACCTCATGGATGAACACCAGAAATTGTTCATCCCTGTCTGGCAAAAAAATAAAACCGGGATTGCGGCTCAACCGCGGCTGACGAGCAAAGTCAAGGATAGTGTTAAATCCAAGGAAGAGGCATATAAATTGGTCCGAAGAAGTGGCAAACCAGAGGCCTGGGAGAAATTTAGAACTCAACAGAGGACGACAAAGAGGTTAATTAAGAGGGGAAAAAAGAGCATGAAAGAAAGCTTGCGAGGAAAATCAAAACCAACTGTAAAACTGACTTTAGTTATGTAAAAAGGAAAAGATTAGTGAAGATTAGTAAAGACGAATGTGGGTCCCTTACAGTCAGAGACAGGTGAATTTATAATGGGAAACAAGGAAATGGAAGACCAGTTAAGGGCCTGTCCCACTTGGCGATTTTTTCGGCGACTGCCAGCATCATTGACTGATGCATCAGGTCACCGAAAAAGTCACGGCATGATGCGGCGTAACATGGCGATGACGCGGCGTGATGATGTATTGACGCACGGTGTTTCCTCAAGTGTCGCAACATTTTTTTTTTGTCGCTGCTGGATTCTGAAATGTTCAAAATCTTTTGGCGACCCTGATATGACGCTGGCAGTTGTAGAAAATATCGGGGTGGGCCAGGCCCTTGAAACGAGTACTTTGGTTATATCTTCAGTAAGGAAGACACAAACATTCGCCCGGAGATTCTAGGACCGAGGATCTAGTGAGAGGGTGGAACTAAAGGGAGTCCACATTAGTCAGAAAATGATGTTAGCTAAATTGTTAAGATTGAAGGCAGATAAATCCCCAGGTCCTGATGGTCTGCATCCCAGAGTACTCAAGGAATTGGCCCTAGAAATCGTGGATGCATTGGGGATCATTTTCCAATATTCACTCAAGTCAGGATCAGTTCTTGTGGACTGGAGGGTAACCAATGTAACTCCACTTTTTAAGAAAGGAGGGAGGAGAAAACTGTGATTTATAGACCAGTTAGCCTTACATCGGTAGTGGGGAAGATTGGGTCGATTATTAAAGATGTTATAGCAGCGCATTTGGAAAGCAGTGACAGGATCCATCAAAGTCAACATGGATTTATGAAGGGGAAATCATGCTTGACTAATCTTTTGGAATTTTTTGAGGATGTAACAAGTAGAATGGATAAGAGAGAGCCAGTGGATGTGGTGTATCTGAACTTTCAAAAAGCCTTTGACAAGGTCCCACACGAGAGATTAGTGCGCAAATTTAGAACACATAGTATTGGAGGTAGGGTACTGACATGGATAGAGAACTGGTTGGCAGACAGGAAGCAAAGAGTAGGAATTAACAGGTCCTTTTCAGAATGGCAGGCAGTGACTAGTGAGGTGTCGCAAGGCTCGGTGCTGGGACCCCAGTTGTTTACAATATATATTAATGATTTAGATGAGGAAATTAAGTGTAACACCTCTAAGTTTGCGGATGACACAAACCTGAGTGGCAGTGTGAGCTGCGAGGAGGATGCTATGAGGCTGCAGGGTGACTTGGATAGGTTGGGTGAGTGGGCAGAAGCATGGCAGATGCAGTATAATGTGGATAAATGTGAGGTTATCCACTTTGGACTGGCAAGAACAGGAAGGCAGATTATTATCTGAATAGTGTCAGATTAGGAGAAGGGGAGGTACAACAAGACCTGGGTGTGCTTGTACATCAGTCACTGAAAGTAAGCATGCAGGTACAGCAGGCAGTGAAAAAAGCTATTGGCATGTTGGCTCTCAATACGAGAAGCTTTGAGTTTAGGAGCAAGGAAGTCCTACTGCAGTTGTACAGGGCCCTTGTTGGACTGCACCTGGAGTATTGTGTCCAATTTTGGTCTCCTAATTTGAGGAAGGACATTATTGATATGGAGGGAGTGCAGTGTAGGTTCACCAGGTTAATTCCCGGGATGGTGGGACTGACATATGATGAAAGAATGGGTCAACTGGGCTTGTATTCGCTGGAATTTAGAAAGATGAGAGGGGATCTTATAGAAACATATAAAATTCTTAGAGGATTGGACAGGGTTGATGCAGGAAAAATGTTCTCATTGTTGGGGATTCCAGAACCTGGGATCACGGTTTAATAATAAGGCTAGGCCATTTAGGACTGAGATGAGGAAAAACTTTTTCACCCAGAGAGTTGTGAATCTGTGGAATTCTCTGCCACAGAAGGCAGTGGAGACCAATTCACTGGATGTTCTCATGAGAGAGTTAGATTTAGCTTTTGGGGCCAAAGGAATCAAGGGATATGGGGAAAAAGCCAGAAAGGGGTACTGATTTTGGATGATTAGCCATGATCATATTGAATGGCGGTGCTGGCTCAAATGGCCGAATGGCCTACTCCTGCATCTATTTTCTATGTTTCTATGTCTATGTGTGCTTGAGTGTGCTTTGCGAGATATGGAGGCCAGACCGAAGGTCCTGAATTTAGAACTGTACATATTGTCATTATAGCTACATCTACACATGATTGTTTTGCTATGTGCTTGTAAACATGTAGGTAGCTGATTATTGCATATGGAGTTCATTATTGTACTTGGCATAAGCTTCTATAATTAATCTGGATAGTGCTTTGGGCTAGGTTTTCTTTGTTGTCTTGGTTGAGCGCATCCTGGTGTTACAGCATAAATACTTTGTGTTTTAATTGTAGTTTACCAGTGATGCTGACACACTGATCATTATATTATCAATATATCTTTGATACTTTCACCAAACTTCACATTTCCCACGAATGGTGCCGTGATCTTGTCTCTGTCTGTGCTCCTCAGAGATACAAGCACCTTCAACAGCATTGATGCACTGGGTTATCTTGGGGTTTAAGTCCAGAAGTCCCTGAAAGTGGCAACACAAGAGTGGTAAAGAAGGCATTGGTATGCTTGCTTTCATCAGTCGGGGTATTGCATTCAGTAAGTCATGATGCAGTTCTACAGGATTTTGGTTAGGCTGCATTTGGAGTATTGCATGCATTTCTGGTCGCCAATCACAGGATGGATGTGGAGGCTTTGGAGAGGGAGCAGAGGAGTTCACCAGAATGCTGCCTGGATTAGAGTGTTTCAGCTACAAGGAGAGGTGGATAAACCTGTTTGTCTGGAATGTCCAACATCATAACTTCCTCTTCTTATCGAGTTCACACACAAGATAGTAAGATTAAACGAGAACTTACCAGTTCGAAGTTTGATCATTATTTTATGAGGAGTACGTTGAGGGAATATGTGAAGAACCCCGCCAGGACGCATGCGTGTCATTCTTCAAAGCAGCGGTGTGAAATCACAGATAACTGTAATGACTGAACATAGTAAGATTAGAGAAGAAAATACCAGTTGAGTATATGATCAAGGGTGGAAGCGGAGGGCACGTATTCCCTCAACGTACTCCTCATAAAATAATTATCAAACTTCGAACTGGTAAGTTCTCGTTTAATCTTACTATTTTACTTCGGAGTCACGTGAGTGACTACGTGAAGATTTCAAAGCTCTGTGATTTCATGCCGTGGAAACGAGTCCATGCATCACATCTGCCTTAATTGACTGTGGGAGGAATTGTGTTAACATGTTTAGACATGAATCCAACATTGAAATCCATGATAAATTATTAACAACAAATATAGCCCCTATTTATGGGGTGAAATTATATTACAGAACTTAAAATTGACTATGCAAAGTTCCAGGTTTAACTACTGGTTTGTGGTAGAATAATTGGAACATTTTCCCCTTACCCATTCTGCTGTCTCGAGGATTTGGTCCATTGGTACATCCAACTCCATAGCTGCCGATGTAGCTGCAGCCCTGGTGGAATAAGATTTGAATATGTTAGTATCCACCCCAGCTGTTGTTAAAACCTCTTTCAGCCATCTGGAAATAGTTTGAACCGACACTTTTTTGTGGGTTGTTTGTGGCTGATTAGTAGTGCCATCTCATAGCCTCAGATGTTTTTGGTGTTATCCATATATAACAATAATTGTCTTATTATACAGAGACGATATCTGTAGGGTAATCCCTAAATTCTATTTTGAGGCCTGATGATCCCGGTCTGTTCTGTTTGACTAATTTGTAATATGAAACGTTATATTCCTGTTGAAGAAGTCATATTATAGTCCAGCCTTAACTTATGTATGACTGTACCCTTAGTGCCATGACCAAAGCCATCAGCATGACTGTTTTGTGCGTCAGTCTTTGCAGGGACAGAGCTGTTGCTGGAGACCAATTCCTTACCAACGTTAGGGCAATGCTCATATCACATTTTAGAGAGTACCTGGTTCTTGGGGGATTGATATTAAAAATTCCCCTCATAAGTTTGGTTACCAGGGGTGAGTCCCAACAGAATGACGCTCTGATCCTCGCCATAGATATGTTGAAAGGGCACTTCTGGCGCAGTTAATGGCACTGTAACTGAGCCCCTCATCATAATGGAGGCTTGCCAGGAATTCCAGAACAGACGTTATGTTCATCGAACTGTAGGTGATGTTGTTTCTGTGACAATATATCTCCCATTTCCTGATGTATGCCAGATATAGTTTTTTGGTGGACTTTCTGTGGCCCGCTGAGATAATGTTCAATGTTCGGTCCGCCAGTCCCAGTTGCAGTAGAGGTTTCTTAAGACTCTACAAATTGATAGGTCTGTTGTATTTGACATGGATGGGTTCCCCTGTTACGGGATGAACCAATAATCTGGTTGTTTCAGGATGGTGATACATGGTTAAAACCCATGTCGAGTATCACAGGGAACCATGGTTAAGTAGGCCAATCGGCACTACCAATTAACAGACGCCAAGTTGTTGTATTTTTCGTAATACCCGACTGATGATGCAGAAAAGGAGGGAATGCATAGATAAACAATTGCCCCCTCAATGCAGTGAAAAGCATCTGTCCCTGCTGTCCCAGGGTCTGGTTCCCAAGAAACACAGTTTGGTAACTGGTGATTAAGTCTTATTTTATTGAATTTGCGTGACCTGATGTCTGTCACTGAATTTTGGGTTACCTGGTAGGTAAGTAGCTGATATTCAAATATTTCTCTGGATACACCATTACCAAATTGTATTAGTCAGATTGTCACTCTGTAGTCTAACATGCTGGTGATTTATCCCAGAGCAGTATGACTTTAGGCCATAGAACACACCCCACATTTCCAGGTAGTTTATGCCCAGTGTCTGTGATAATGATGCCTCCTGTGCCTTTCATCTACCTCCACAGATGGAGATGGAATTGGTAGTACCCCAACCAAGCGCACTGGCATCAGTTTGTAGCACCACTAAGGGTTTGCTGATAACGATAGGGTTGGAACAATGCCGAATGTTATCCCTCCACCATTTTAATTCCATAAGCTTTGATTGGTGGCTTATTGGTCTGTCAAAATGACCAGTATTAACTTTGAGTGCTTGTATTTTTGCCCTTTGTAGATTTTTGGTAATACAAAGGTCCAAATTGTGTGGCTGGAAAGGCAGACACTATATGCCAATTACCCTTGCTACCAATCTGATAGACGGTTCACTGATGTCAGTGGGGTTGTTGCAGACCTCAGTTAAGACTGTAGCCTTGTCCTTTGGTAAAGTCACCGACATGTGAGCTGTCAATAGTGAACCACAAATAATCCATTATGTTGGTAGGCGTTAGTTTAGATTTAACTGGATGGATGATAACCCCAGTTTTCACCCAATTGTATGGTGGCTGTTACAGCTAGTTTGGCCAACTCCAAAGTTATGCCCACAATTAGTATGATCATATGATTGTGTATTTGGTAGAGCTCTATACTGCCAGAGCTGCCCCATCCAGTTGAATTTTTTAAAAATAACGTTTGTGATCAGTCCGTGTAGGCACTGAATAGTAAGCATGTTTTAGGTCGATGCTAGCCATGGAGTAGCCTTTGGAAATCAGTTCTTTAGCAGTTACCAGTTCCCATTTTGTACTGAATATATAGTACAATGTATTCAATTTGGTCAATTCTATGATGATGCGACTGTCACCATATATTTTGTTTTTGGTAAAGATATAAGACACAAATTCCAGCCAATCGTGTTGGGTTTACCCATTACCCCTTTTACACAATTCAATGGTATATCCCTGGATACTGCTTAGGATATAAGTGTCTGTAGTTGATATACACCATGTATCCAAAAGAGTGTAATCTCCCACCAATATGTGTATTATCCACTCTTCCTATAATTTGTAAGGGACCAGACCCGCCTACCTCCATTGTTACCAGTGGAAGTTTGCTTCTTCTGTGTAGTCTTCGTGGAGGTTGAGGCGCCAGTGTCTGGGTTTGTTTTTGGGTTGGGGGTTTGCGCATCTTCCACGAAGGCCGGTCTGGGCTATGGTCTAAAAGACCGCTGTCCTGTATGCCCGGCCTTTGAGCTTTCACCAGCTTCTCTTGTTCTGCTGGTGGGTGCATAAGGGTGCTGTCTTTGGCTGTAGGAGATCCTTAATGTTGTCGCCTTTATGAGCCCCAGGGTTTTTCTAAGTCCTGCTCCGACATGTTTCCAGATGCTATTTCCACGACTGGAACATTCAGGGATACGCAGTTTCCTGGTCCCAAGTATTTTTGCAGTGGTGTCCATCGTGGTCTGGCTGTATGTATTTGGACACCATGACCAGTAGATTTTGCCTTCCTGCACCCCCTGCACACTTGTAGTTTTGTTCGTCAAAACCCCTCTTCAGGGTCAGCCCAGAATTGACCCCCCAGTACTCCCCTCTGACGAGGGAGATGCACTGTGCAGCCCTACGTAAGGTGCTGCTGTGGGTGTTTTTTATATCCCCACTGTGACTAGACTCCATCTCCCGGAGTCTGTCATGTTGGAGCTTTGCTCCATAAGCCGCTCCAACCGGCTCCAGCGCTCACAGTCGCTGGCCGCTCGCGGCTGCTCAAAGTCGGACTCATCAGTCAACGACTCTTTTGGTTTTCTTCTTGCCTTCCCGCCCAGACGCAGTGTTTAATCTGGCCGGTGCGGGGGCGAAGTCGGGCACAGCTGTTCCCTTACGGGTGATTCCTGTGCCGCCTGCCGTTGTTTGCACAGCTCTCCATGTTTCCCCACCTGTGAAACAGTATGGGGAGAATAAAGACCGCAGTTTCACTTACCTGCAGGTCCAGGTTTAAACTGTCGCTACGGGGGAACGTCGTTCCACCCCGCCTCCTGCCGTTTCGACTTGTCAAAGTCGACGGCCCCATTCTGAATAGTCTCCCGCCCGGCCGTGGTGTTCTGGCCGGCGCGGGACCAAAAGTCGGCACAGCTGATCCCACTTACGGGGCTTGTGCCTTCAGCTGCTGCTGGCTCCCGCAACTTCGCGGTCCTCCCCAGCCAGCTTCACTCGCAGCACATGTGGACACTATTTTGTCCAGCTCCCCCCCCCTGTGTAAAAACAGCGCGGGGAACAAAAAACTACCGCAGAGTAAGTCACTTACCTGCAGGTCGCGGTTTCAAACTTACCGCTGCGGGGGAACGCTCCACCCCGCCTGTCGTTTCGCAAGCGTGAAAGCGATATGACACGCATGCGTCCTGGCGGGGTTCTTCACGTAGTCACTCACATGACTCCGAAGTAAAATTAGAAGTTGGTCAGCAAGAGCTGAACACACTTCTTGGCATCTGCATACAATGGTGTCTATCTTGTCGCTTCTTGTGCTTCTTGTGCGTGGTGGTGGAAAGATTGGTGAAAACAGGGCCGCGGCGCGACGTGAACGTTCTTTCCTTGACCGCACAAGAACAACTAAGGAAGGGCAATAAATGCTGGCCTTGTCTGCGACACTTAGATCCAAAAAGATTTCTTAAAAACCTGAATATTGTCACAATATACTGCTTTCAGGTAATCTATCACTATTTGGCTATCTATCATTCTTATCCTTAATGATTTTATTTGTCATACACTTGCAAATTATTACCTTGACTATTCCCAGGAAGTGTACCACCTAATGGCGATTAAAGTGGAAAATAAATATTACTGAAAAACTACAATGAATCACCATGAAAAATACAACAACAAAAAATTGGCAGTGAGTTTAAAGCTTCAGTCAAGTCTCTTGGGTCTTTGCTGACATTCTCAAACTGTTTCATCTTCCTTCCCACAGTTTATGATGTTATCAGAAGTACTCAGTTGAATTACAGCCTTGAGAGTCACTGCTATTCATCAATTATCCTGTACACAGTGAACGTTTCCATGAAGTGCAGAAAAAATAAATGTCTCGTATAAATGTGAATTGATTGTACATGATGGAGAAACAACATGCTGCAGTTCAAAAAAGCAGATGCAATAGCACTTCAAGTATCTGACGGAGTGTTTTGTATTGATTCTTTCGCAAAGAAATTTAGCACTCTGGAAGGGTCATCATTCATGAACAGGGCCTGACTGGCCATGATGGAAGGAAGGAGAGCCTAAGTTACTTTGCTGGCTGCTGCATCACTCTCTGCCCAAGGTCAATGAAGCAGGACCTTCCAAACTTTACTGCAAGTGGGCATTGATTATTCTACAGCCAAAGCAAATGAAACATGATGCCTTCAGTGTTCTCCAGGTGACATTTACACGCTGAAGTGGGGGCTAGTTGGCATCAGCTGAGTAAATGGACATTACCCAAGAAATGTCAAAGGAAGATTATATATTAGATTTCATGAGAGAGAAAAAAAAGATGTTGTTATGTTGCACTAATAGTTTTGTTTCAACTGGAATTTACATTTTCAGTACTTCAATGTAATTAGTTGCTGCTCTATTTACAATACTTGCATTGTCCTTTTGCTGAAGTTGCATTTTGAAAGATTAATAGATTGGAAACCATCCAGGTACTTAAATAATCCAGTTGCTCAGCTTTCATGATTAAAGTTTTTATGTATTGCATTATTATTCAATGCCAAATAATTTTATTTGGACAGGAAGGCATTGAGAAGTAGGAGTATTTTATTTATTTCAAATATACAAGGACAGTTCTTGGATGATTTGGACTATTCAAGTATTCATAACAGTGGAAGCTTTGTTCTTTGCTTAAGAGTGATATAGCCGTGGTATCATTTATGATCTTTCATGTGGCTAGCAGTTGACATTTGGGGTTAGGTTTGAGATAGTCTGGCCCTTGGGGGAGATGGGGAAGGGTTCGCTGTTTATTTTTAGCAGGAGAACTGCAGGCCTACTAATTAAAGGAGGATATATTAGCTCTTTATTAGAATTTACCAAATTGCAAAATTTTAATTTTGCCTCTCTTCCACAAGTTTGCTTAATCTTCTATTCATACAAAATTATTCACCATCTGATTCTCATTTACTGCAATATACCTTCGGGGTTTTTTTTGCATTTAATTGTAAGCTGAGTTAAGGTGGCATCTCAGATGCTTCAGCCCATCATGTTCTGCATCAGAGAAAAACAATTTTGTGAATGGTCAGATTGTGTGGAATCCTCATAAAGCCATCATGTTCATAAGTTAATTAAGTCATAGGAGCAGAATTAGTTTACTCCGCCATTCAATCATGGCTGATCTAATGTTACAGGTGTTCATAGATTTCATGTAATGAGGGGGCACATGATAGAAGTATATAAAATGATGAGAGGCATAGATGGGACAGATAGTATTTTCCCAGGGTAAATGTCAAATATTAGAGGACATAGGTTTTGCGGCAAGAGAGAAAGTTGAAAGGGAATTTACATGGCAAGATTTTAAAACAGAGTATTTGTCGATGCCTGAAATGCGATGTCTGGTAAGGTAATTGGGGGATATAGACCATGTGCAGGCAGATGTATAGTTTAACTTGGCCTCATGATATGCACAGATATTGTGGGCTAAAAGGGCTGTCTCTGTGTTGTACTGTTCTATATTCTATGTTCAGGTCCTTTCAATAGAAGTTGAGGAACCATGGTTGTTCTATTCAAGGTCCAGTGGCTGGCTTGACAGGCCTATAACAGCGGTAACACCTAACACCAATAGAGTCTTCAAAGAGCAAATATGCTTCCACATGTCCTCTGACACACAACATAGGATAAAGATCTCCCTGAAGTATGGACATCTCCCGAGCATAGACACTTATTCATAGACACAGCTTATCACAATACTCACGCTTCCTTATCCTTAAAAAAACTTAAGAACAAGCTAATAATCTTTGGATTCATGTGGTTATATAGCGACGGAGTGTTCTTACATTCATATATTCCTGATCAAGGAATGAAAATATTGACTTTAAGTAAAATTTGACATTAGAAGATAACTTTTAAGGGAGTTAGTTGTAGGTCTGTGCTCAGGAATTTACTAAAATTCCATCTTCAGAGGACGAGAAAATGATAAATGTGAGGCAATCCCTTGAAATATATTAATAAAGTAACAGTAGGTTGGAAAGCATATCCAATTGAACTTGCAAAATATGCTTATGAGTCTTGAAGTTGTTAACTTCCTGGGATAGTAACTACAGTTCTGAACCACTGATTCAGCGATGCAGGTTCCCATCCCACCATGGAATCTGAGAAAATTAAATTTAAATAAATTGTGATTTAACAAAAGGCTGGCCTTGGTAATAGTAACTACAAAACTATCAGATGTTATAAAAAACCCACTAGGTTCATGAATATCCTGTGGGGAAGATAATCTCCCATCATTATCCTGTGGTCAGTGAGTGAGCCCAGACCACCAGTGTCGTTGACTCTTAGCTGCCTCCTCAGTTTAGAGGTAATTAGGGGAAGATATGAAATGGTGGCAATATCAGTGATGTTCACATCCCATGAACAAATGAAAAGTAGTTAACCTTACCTCAGTGGGGGGAAATGGATACCTCAGGATGATCAGCCATGATCATATTGAATGGCGGTGCAGGCTCGAAGGGCCGAATGGCCTACTCCTGCACCTAATTTCTATGTTTCTATGTTTCTATGATGGGACTCTCTTTTCACACAGAGAGTGGTGAATCTCTGGAATTCTCTGCCACAGAAGGTCAGTTCATTGGCTATATTTAAGAGGGAGTTAGATGTGGCCCTTGTGGCTAAAGGGATCAGGGGGTATGGAGAGAAGGCAGGTACAGGATACTGAGTTGGATGAAGAGCCATGATCATATTGCCATCAGGCAAGAGATATCGAAGCATCAAAGCCCGGACTACAAGACTGCTAAACAGCTTCCTACCACAGGCTGTGAGGCTGCTAAACAGTCACTCTGTACTCACAGTCACTTGATTCTGCGGCTGGCATGGACACTTTAATAACTGGCACTGGCCACTTTAATAACTGGCACTGGCCACTCAAATCAGCTGCCCCGGACATTTTTATGATTGGTTTTACTGTATTTTAACATTGTGTTTTACCTGCTTTTAACTATTTATTTATACTGTTCCATCAGGGACTGGATTGTTTTTAGTGTTATTATGTGTGAAATGTTTTAAATTTCATGTGCGATGCTCCGCTATTCCCTGGGAAACGTCTTTTCATTTTGCACTGTACAACTGTTGCTTGCAAGATGACAATAAAGGTTGATTGATTGATTGATTAATTGATTGATATTGAATTGCGGTGCAGGCTCGAAGGGCCGAATGGCCTACTCCTGCACCTATTTTCTATGTTTCTATGTTTCAGACTGAAGTTATCTCACCATTTCCACCCACACATGCTACCTAACCCACTGAGTTCATCAAGCACTCTGATTATGTTCCAGTTTACAGAATTTCATAAATTCATAAGCCATAGGAGCAGATTTAGGCCATTCGACCCATTAAGTCTACCATTACGTTTGTCTACCTTCGATTTAACCAGCATCTGCAACTCTTTCTCAAACACTTTGTGTCTACCCACCATTCAATTATGGCTGATCTATCTTTCCCTCTCAACCCCATTCTTCTGCCTTCTCCCCATAACCATTGCCCCCCCCCCTTACTAATCATTTGCAGCCTCTCCTGTGAACATTATCTTGCTTGTCTCTCCACAGATGCTGCCTGACCTGCTGAGTATTTCTAGTTTTTTCTGTTTGTATTTTTAGTTTCCGGCTATTTCAGTATTTTGCTTTTGAAGTGGAAATATATATATTAGCAGTCATGGGTGCAATGTAGCCCACTGGCTGGGATGCCCGATCGGGAACTAATTAATAATTGATCTGACAGGTGAAATAAATATTAATTTTATGTTGGGAAAACAAAATATGCAAAAGGAAAGGTGTCATGGGGATCTGAACCAAAGCTGCTATCAGATGATGGTTCAAACTTAATGAGAATATTAGAGTGATTTGAAGGAGAAATAAACCAAAACAAACAAAAAATGTACAATCCTTCTGAAGTACAAAATAGAGAACACTAAGCATTTTTAAAGGACATCCCAAAACACTTAGCACCCTTTAAAGTACTTTGTTGTGCAATTAGTGTTACGCTTAATGGAAGCTGTAAATTGCAGCATAAACTGTTAAGTGAAATTAGAAAATAATTAACTGAAAATAAATTTTAGAAACTAAAAGAATAGCAGAACTGAAACCAAGTCAAAGAAAAATAATTTCTGTTTCTCTTTCAATTGGCTATATACTGTACATCTTCCTTACAATAGCAACTGATGTACTTCATAGCATGTGTCTCTTTAAATATTGTAAAGGAGTATCACAGCAAGAAACATAGGAGTACGATGTCCTGTAAATGTTCAAAAAGTGGAAAGGTGTGTTTCACGCCAAAGTCAATGAACGAGTGATAGATCAATGGACATTGTTTTCCTTATGCATGCAGTTTTGAGTTGATTATTATTGTTTGTCATGTGATAAATCATTATGGCGATGCTCAAAGTAAAAGGGTGGGTAGCTTATATATTTACTGTTATTGAATATAAAACAGGACATATGGTGTGCACAGAATCTAGTCTTGCACAAGACATTGGCTGAGTAACAGTATTGGTTCTTTTTGGCAAATCATATAAGAGATTCTGGAACCACATAAATATTGGAAGTTCAATCTAAGTCTGAAGTGGTGTATCAACCCAAAACATTGCCAATCCATGTCCTCTAGAGACGCTGCCTGACCCACTAAGTAACTTTAGTAATTCGTGTTTAATTGATTACAGAAGTTAATTCTTGGTAATTAGCATTAAACTTTCTATACATTTAAACCTTGAGACTTTAGAGATACAGCTCGGAATCAGGCTCTTCAGCCCACTGAGTCCGCACCGACCAGCGATTACCCCAAACACTAGCACTATCTTCAAAATGGGGGCACATCGCGAAGCCCCGTGTCTCCCAAGAATGGGAAAAATAGCGACAAATCCCCTACCTGTTTCAAGGCTGCTCACACTGAGCAGTCTTGTATCCATTTCGTACAACCGACAGGAACTTCTGGACTTCGGTTCCTGCGGCTGCAACAACTTTCTGGGCGATCTCCGTCTTGCTCCTGAGCTCGTCAGAGCAACAGCACCGGAGCCGCACTGGAGAACGGAGCCGCGGGGCTGGAGAACGCCAGCTGAGCCGCGGGGCTGGAGAACGCCAGCGGAGCCGCGGGGCTGGAAAACGCCACCCGAGTCGCGGGGCTGGAGAACGCCAGCAGAGCCGCGGGGCTGGAGAACGCCAGCAGAGCCGCGGGGCTGGAGAACGCCAGCTGAGCCGCGGGGCTGGAGAACGCCAGCTGAGCCGCGGGGCTGTAGAACGCCAGCTGAGCCACGGGGCTGTAGAACCCCAGCTGAGCCGCGGGGCTGTAGAACGCCAGCTGACCCGTGGGGCTGGAGACCGCCACCATAGCCGCGGGGCTGGAGAACGCCAGCTGACCCGCGGGGCTGGAGAACGCCAGCAGAGCCGCGGGGCTGGAGACCGCCAGCAGAGCCGCGGGGCTGGAGACCACCACCGGAGCCATGGAGGCCCGGAGCAACGGAGCGGCAGAACACCAGCGCGCATCAAGCCAGCTTGGCCGACCGGAAGCACCAACAGACGGCGAGGCGTATGAAAGCACCGCCGGGGACGCAGAGGTGGGTTAAAGGCCAGGTTAGAGCTAGCCCCACACAGGGCAGCGATTCCTAGCCTTTTCCTCGCCAACGTGCGCTCACTGGCAAACAAAATGGATGAACTCCGGCTAAGGATCACCTCCCACAACCGGATCAAGGACTGCAACATCCTGATCTTCACGGAAACTTGGCTCAACATCGACGTTCCTGATAGCGCCATCCAGCTAACGGGGCGTCATTTACTCCGAGCGGACAGGACAACAGACTCCGGTAAGACCAGAGGTGGGGGTCTGTGCATTTATGTAAATAAAGCATGGTGCACGGACTCCACCATCATCGAGAGTCACTGCTCAGCTAACCTTGAGTTCCTCTTGGTTAGATGCAGACCGTTCTATCTGCCCAGAGAGTTCACCTCCACTGTTGTGACTGCAGCCTATATCCCTCCTGATGCTAATGCCAAGCTTGCAATGAAAGAGCTGCATACTGCCATTAGCAATCAACAGACGCACAACCCCGAGGCAGCCTTCATTGTTGCGGGTGACTTCAATCACTCCAACCTGTAGACTGTACTCCCCAAATTCCACCAACATGTATCCTCCCCACTAGAGTAGACAAGACACTGGACAAAGTCTACACCAATATGGCTGAAGCTTACAAAGCCATCCCCCTTCCCCACCTTGGTCAGTCTGATCACGTCTCATTGTTCCTGCTCCCTAAGTACTCCCCACTCATCAGACGGGTTAAACCCACTATGAAGACAGTTAAAGTCTGGCCAGAGGAAGCGGACTTCACACTTCAGCAGTGTTTTGGAAACACTGACTGGAAGGCGTTTGCAGCCCAGGCCACCCTTGACTCCCACACGGACATTGATTCCTACACATCATCTGTTCTGGACTTTATAAATTCCACCATCAATAGTGTCACCTCCCTCAAACGGGTGACCATATTCCCGAATCAGAAGCCATGGATGAACAGCGAGGTCAGGCTACTGCTGAAAGCATGGGACACCGCTCTCAGGTCAGGCGATGCTCGAGCCTACAGTTCATCCAGGGCTAACCTGAAGAGGGGCATCAAGAAGGCCAAGCACTGCCATAAGCTCAGGATTGAGGAGCACTTCAACAACAACTCCGACCCCGACGCATGTGGCAAGGCATCCAGGCCATCACGGACTACAGACCCTCCAACACCACCCCCACATCCAGCGACGCCTCCTTCCTTGAGGAGCTCAACCACTTCTATGGCCGCTTCGACAGGGACAATCTAGAGCCAGCCATCATGGCTGTACTACCTGCCGATCACCAACCCCTCACACTCACCCCCTACGACGTATACGTGGCACTGAGTAGGACTAATGCACGTAAAGCTGCTGGCCCTGACGGCATCCCCGGGCGCGTCCTCAGGGCCTGTGCTGCGCAGCTGACAGACGTCTGGACTGACATCTTCAACCTGTCACTTGCCCAAGCAGTTGTCCCCACGTGCCTTAAAACCACCTCCATCGTGCCGGTGCCAAAACACTCCACTGCGGCAAGCCTCAACGACTTCCGCCCAGTTGCACTTACCCCCATCATCACCAAGTGCTTCAAGAGGCTGGTCGTGGCACACCTCAAAGGCCGCCTACCCCGCACATTGGATCCCTATCAGTTTGCCTACCGCAAGAACAGGAGTACGGAGGATGCCATCTCAACGGCACTTCACTCCGCCCTCTCCCACCTCGACAACAGAGACACTAAACTAAGTGGATTTCAAATTCAGGCACAGTTCAGCAACTAGAAATATATTTCAATATTCATCCAGCATTGGAGAATGCACCTGCGATGCTCCTAGGACTAAATCACAGATGAAACACATCTGTAATCCTCTGTTGTAATTCTGAGAGTTACATCAAACAGGAAGTTGGAAAGCAGCAAGATTCTATTAGTGCAACTTTACTGAAAATGTGTGACTTGCTAGACATTATCCATTAATCACTTTAAAATAGGTCAAACTGCTGTTTTTTTAGTAGAGTTGGAATTTCTGGTTCATTAGTTCATGCATCAGACACTAATTACATCATCTGCCATCAAGACACAGGAACAGATTATAAACTGTACCGTGTCAGTGCAGTAAAAATCTCATAGCTCACTAAATAATCTTCCTTAAATTCTGAAATAGGAGAATTGTTATTGCACAAAAGGAAGTTATTTGGCCCATTCTGCTGGCTTAAAAAGTGAACATTTTAGGGCAAACTAATTTGTAAACCAAGTCCCATGTGCAAGGCCAAATCTGCACGTATCAAGACATTTAAAAATTTAAAAGACAATTTAAAAACTGGAGGCAGCAATTTTTTTCTTAAACAAAACTAATGGACATGGGAAAGAGGAAAGACAGTTTTAGAAATCCGACCTTGTGTCCTCATTTTTTATTTGTATGTTCAAGAAAGAACAGCAAATGCTGGAAAACATGAAGGTAGACAAAAATGCTGGAGAAACTCAGCGGGTGAGACAGCATCTATGGAGCGAAGGAATAGGTGACGTTTCAGGTCAGGACATGACTGAAGAAGGGTCTCGACCCGAAACGTCACCTATTCCTTCGCTCCATAGATGCTGCCTCACCTGCTGAGTTTCTCCAGCATTTTTATCTACCTTTTATTTGTATTTCATGTCTTTGAACTTCTATTAAAAATAAACTAGCATTAAAGAAAATTTACCTGTGGTTTGCAATCTACAGTTCTCTTTTTGGATCCCCAAATGCATGATCTACAAATGCACCTGGGCATATCAGACTTTAGGCCTGAAGCAAGCCTTTCAGCCCTACGAGTCTGCACCAAACAAAGATCACCCAGTGCATTAGCAGTATCCTCCATACTAGGGGCAAATTACAATTTTACCAAAAGTAATTGACCTACAGACTGTACATCTTTGGAGTGTGGGAAGAAACTGGAGCACACAGAAAACCCATGCGGTCACATGGAGAACATACAAACTCCGTACAGACAGTATGCGTAGTTAGGATCGAACCGGAGTTTCTGCCTCTATAAGGCAGCTATGAACCAGCGTGCTGCCCCCTTTTTTTAAATACAAGGACAAAGTATTCAGTGGTGCCCAACAGAGGTCACCTCTTTTCGTTGCATGTGCACGCATCACTTATTCAGAACACATTCAACAACTATTTTAGCTCATTAAAGGAGCCTTTATCTTATTCGTTGCACAAGAAGAACATTTCTTGCCTATCCCTATTTGCTCTTGTTTGGTCGATGATGTTGACGCTGGAGCATACTAACTCGGCCTGCTGATCCCAGAGGAGGATCTACTATACACAATACCATTGTCCTACTCATTTCAATCTTGTTTCTACCCACTGTACCCAGGTTTAGCTTCATTGTATTCATGTATAATATTGTCTACTTCGATTGGATAGCATGCAAAACCTCAGTACCCATGACAATTTTAAACATGAACCTACAGTAAATTTACCACCTAAAAGCTGCACTTTTCTGGAAGGTAATCTCAAAATGCTTGGTAGGAAATTCCAGCATTAACACTCAGCAACAGCAACAATGAAAGAATGGAAAGATATTTATATATTTGATAGTGTTCAACTCTAAGGAGGATTGTGTGAGCAAGTCCCAAGCTGTGGAGACGAGCTTGATGAAATCGACTGGAAAAAAGACCTGGCGTGACGTCAACTTATAAAATACGCTGAAACTTAAAATAATGCTGTTCTGCTGTTCTACATAAAGTGGTCAACACACAAAGAGGACACCCCCGTAATCAAAACACAAAGAAATTTACCTGAAGTTGCTAGAAATCTGGAATAAAAACAGAAGATGTGAAAAATATTCAGCAGGTCAGATAGTGTCATTGGAAAGCAGACGAGAAACAGCAATGAAGACGATAAACAGGGTGGGTGCGATGAAGCATCCCTGTTTGACCCCCGTTTCCACAGTGAAGGGCTTGGACTCTGAGCCACAGTTGCCGAGCACTGTGACCGACGTGCCATCATGTAGAAGCCTCAATATTCTGATGTACTTGTCATGGTTTGATGGATGAGGCGATGATCTGTCCAGCAGTCATCTGCATCGATTCTGACCCTTGTGATGTTCACGTCATGGTGGTACCTGGCTTGTACAATGGCATAGTCAATGAGGTGCCACTGTTTGGAGTGTGGATTTCTCCAAGATGCCTTAGGTTTGTTTTTCTGGCGAAGGAGGGTGTTAGTGATGATGAGGTCATGCTGAGCACATTTGCTGAGAAGCAGAGCTCCATTGAAGTTGATGTTCCCGATCCCTTCCTTTCCTATCGTACCCTTCCAGAGGTGTTGGTCCCGGCCGACCCTGGAGTTGAAGTCTCCTAGGAGAATAATCTTATCCTCCCTGGGGATTTTAGACAGTGTCTCGTCCAAGCAGGCATAGAAGGTCTCTTTGGCTTCCTCTTGAGAGTCTAAAGTAGGGAGGGGCATAGGCACTCACAACTGTTGCCATCTGGTTGTTGGCAAGCACCAGACGGATGGTCATGAGACGCTCACTGATTCCCACAGGAAGTTCAGAGAGGTGACATTTGAGCTGGTTCCTGAAGGCAAACACAACACCATGGATCCCGGGCTCATCAGCAACTTTTCCTTTCCAGAAGAAATGGCTGAGCATCCAAAATTAGTACCCCGTTCCTGCTTATACCCCATATCCCTTGATTCCATTAGGCCTAAGAGTTAAATCTAACTCTCTCTTGAACACATCCAGTGAATTGGCCTCCATTGCCTTCTGTGGCAGAGAATTCCACAGATTCACAACTCTCTGGGTGAAAAAGTTTTTCCTCATCTCAGTCCTAAAAGGCCTCCCCCTTATTCTTAAACTGTATTTCAGAGGAGGAAAACAAAATGGTGATGTCACTATTCAAGATGTCAGCACCATTAGTCGGGTATCAATTCTTTGACATAAATGCAGATAATGCTAAAAATACTCAGCAGGTCAGGCAGCATCGGTAGACAGAGAAACTAAGTGACTGTTTCACGTCAATTACCTCTCATCATTGCTTTTATTTATTTAAAATTATTTATTTCCAATTTTCTCTTTGTTGCTCTCTGCTGACCTGTCGAGTATTCCCAGGTTTTCGTTGGGTTTCAGAAAGGGCAGCTATGTCAATCCGGCATCTTCTCAGATCTCTTGCGCTGATCGTGGTTCTCCTCTCTGGTCTGTTACTGGCTGCACTATCCATCAATGTGCGCACATTCCATGCTCCAATGCTCATATTCATTTTTCTGTGTTTCTGACCGCGTGTAGTGTTACCTCTGGACGCAGTAATCCAGTCGGTAAGTTTGAGGCTGGCTATTTTTAGGGCACCTTTTCTAGCCCTTTCCCCAAGTGGTGTGAGCAGAGTGGATCCTGAAGGGGATTGCTCAGTCGTGGGTGCAGCTGCGACTGGGTGAGGGCTCTTCTGCCTCGTTCCAAGAGTCTCGAGTTAACATAGCAGATTGAAGAGATTGCATTCTAATAAGACTGGGTTCCAATGTAATTTGGTGAGAGAAACTCCCTAGAATAATTTTACCAATTGCATTCTTCAATTAACAAACTCCAGTGTATTCTGGGATGTAATTAAAATGATTAAATGAAATATGTAATTGTTTGTAAAATTATACTCTTTCTGCCCTAATATCATACCACAGTAAACCCATCTACATAAGGTGGACAGTGTGGTGAAGAAACCATTTGCCTCAGTTGGGAAGCTTATTGAGTGCAAATGTAGGGACATCATGATGCAGCTGTCAATGGCAAAATCATACTCGGAACTCTTAGTGCAATTGGGGTCGGCCGGCTTTAGGAAGGATGTCATTAAGTTGGAAAGGGTGTTGAAGAGATTCACCAAGGTGGTACCTGGGCTTGCGGACTTGAGTTATAGGGAGAGGTTGGATGGGTTGGGACCTTTTTCTTTGTAGCGTAGGAGGGGTGACCTTATTGAGATATACAAGATCAAGAGGGGCATAGATAAATTGAACACTCACAATCTATTCTCAGGGTAGAGGATTCTAAAACTAGAGGGCATAGGCTTAAAGTGAGATGGAAGGAATTTATGAGAGACCTTTTTCACTCAGAGGCTAGTCCATATCTGAAAGCTATAGAAGCAGATAATGTTATGACTTAAACAAAATGGATATATGAATATGAAGGGTTACAGGATTATGGGCTAAATGCAGGCAAAAGGGACAAGTCCAATATGCAACCTTTGGGGCTGTTTCCACTATGACCCTAATTATAATTTAAAACTTCTGAACGCAACCATCGTTCCAAATCCCAAAGGGTTATCTATAAATAAAAAGAAATACAAATCTTTGTGAAGTGAAAGGAATGGATTTAAGTAGAAAATATTTGAACCAACTGATTAAAACCAATGAAAATGTTTAATTGAAGAAAATAACTGAAAGGATCTAGGGCCATGAATAAAATGTGCAATATTGTTTGCCTCGCAAAATGAACCGTGATAACCTTTAGTGCTATCTGACAGCTAAGTGCTGGAAGAAGTGATAGGTGATCTAAGGAGACACAATTTCAATGCCCAGTATTATCACCAGTACGGAACGGCATGGGAATATGAGCTAATTGTTGCATAGTCAGACTGCTGTGAATAAATGGGGTTTGACATGGCTGACAATGTCATGACCAACAAATAGCCAGCAACCCTTTCGCCATTAATAATAGTAAGAGGCTGATTTTGAAGAAGTGCTTCAATCCTTAAAGCCCATTGGTTTATTAGAATTTTTATGTTCATTATTAGTTTTCAACTTCCAGTTTGTTAATATGGTAACATAAATATGAACCGACAAATGTCAGACTTGAGGACTTGCAGTGCCAACTATGCTATTTAAACTTTAGTGTAAATAACTGCACTTTGAACCAAATGCCTTTTCAGAATAAATATATCATTTAATGATGCATTCACCAAAACATATTAGTCTCTAAAATACACAGATGCAACATTTTCTGAGCCTGAACATAAGACTGAGCCTTGCTATACTGTTTTTAAAAAGTGATAAATAACTAGTCATGGAAATAACTATTCTCTCTTCTCCTGCTAAAAGTTATATCAGGCTGTCTTCAATACATTGTGCAGATGAAAATAATTATTATGCTATGATGTTCCGCCATGTAAAAGGCCAGGGTAAAGCAAGACTCCAATTTATTAAAATTAATTTGAAGTTATAGTTTCTTTGAGCGCAACCATCTGATCTTAAAAAAAAAAACCGTTGAGGTGATTCTAATCTAGGCTTTTTGATCCTGAAAATAGGATTCAGCATTCAGTCATTAGTAACTTTTTAGTAATTTTTTTCATGGTAACTCTGAGCACCATGTCTGGTTGAGGCAGTAGGATAGACTAGTTTGTCTTTTCCCGCATGTGGCCTGTATCCATATATTTTCCTGTCACACGTTCCTGATGTAGCAGATAAGTTTAGCTTGAATCTTGGTCCCAAGCCCACATAATTTGTCACTGCTGTATCCTGTTCTGCCAATGTTTATTAATTCTTTCTTTCTCACCCCTGAAAGCGTTGTAATTTCCTCTTGAATGAGACCTCCATTGCCTGCTTTGGGAATTTAACCGTTGCAGTTCATCATTACAATGCATATGTAGTAGCTGTGAGTTATTCTGGTTTCCAAATCCAAATTATCGAGTTAAAACCAATGTGCGACTTAGTGTAAATAATTAGCAAAAGAAACCGACACATAATTAACATAAAATAAACTGAAAATTGTTAGAGAATGGACAGCAGAGGAGAGAGACATCGGGTCGGGATTACCTGGATTGGGGGCACTCCAGAACTTCCAACACATGGACTGGATTTTGCACTTTGGACTGTTTGTGTTTTCTGGGGTTTTTTTCTTTTCTTTTTTTAAAATGGTGCCAAAATTGTGGCAACTGCATTGTTGGTTGCGCAAAACAATTTCACTGTGCTGTGCATATGTGCATATCCAATGACATGTTGAATATCTTTAAACATCTAAGAAAGTAGATGATGCCATGCTTTCTTTGTGAATACATCTGTGCTGGGCCCAGGATAGGTCATCTAAGATGTTAATACCCAAGGAATTTGACGCTGCTGACTCTCCACTGTCACCTATCAGTGAAAACTGATGCATGGTCTCCCGGCTTCCCTTTTCTGAAGTCAACGATTAGTTCCTCGATTTTGTTGACGATGATCAAGAATTTGTTGTTGTAGTACAATTCAATAAGCTGTTCTATCTCTCTCCTGTGCACTTACTCATCACCACCCATGGTTTGTCAACAGTGGTGTCATCGACGAGTTTACAGATGGCACTGGAACCATGCCTAGCCACACAAGTAATTAGAGCAAGGGGGGGGGGAAACACACAGCCTTGAAGTGTACCTGGTCAGTGAGAAGGAGATGTTATTACTGTTCCACACTGATTGAGCTCCTCTGATGAGGAAATTTAAGATGTTCCCAGTTTTGGAGTAGCTTGGACTTTTTTTTCAGGATAATCAGGAGGTTGGAAAGATCACCCTGACAATTTTGTATCCATTTTTAGACAGCTTACAGTCATAGTCGGACAACGGGGAAATGGGCCCTCCGGTCCAACTGGCCCACTCAACCCCACCTGCACCAGTCCCACTGTATTTGGCCCATATCCCTCTAAATCTATCCTATCCATGTACATATCCAGATTTTTTTTAAATGTTGTCATAGTACCTTTTTGAAAGTTGTGACAGTACAATGATAAATCCATTCTCCTTGAAGTATACATTCTTTCCCAAACCATCCCATGATTTGCCATTTGTTTCTCCACTTCATGTAAGTGAGAGTAATCTTCCTTTTAACCTTTATTCATGTTCAAAGGTTGTTAGGGCAGGATTAGGCCATTCGGCCCATCAAGTCCACTCCGCCATTCAATCACGGCTGATCTATCCCTCTCAACCCCATTCTCCTGCCTTCTCGCACAACCCTTGACATCCTAACTAATCAAGAACCTATCAATCTCCACCTTAAAAATATCAATTGACTGCCTCCACAGCCTTCTGTGACAATGAATTCCACAGATTCACCACCATCTGACTAAAAAACGTCCTCCTCATCTCCTTTCTAACAGCACATCCTTTTATTCTGAGGCTATGGCCTTTGGTCCTAGACTCTCCCACAAGTGGAAACATCCTCTCCACATTCACTCTTTCCAGGCCTCTCACTGTTCATGCTGTTGTTTCTGTTTCCACCATAGCTTAGCGTTAGGTTTGGGTGAGGATGTTAAGAGCTTCTAGAGCTGTAAACAGTGATCTTTTCAGGCGTTCATTCCCACTTCCTTTCAATCTGACACCACAAAGAACACAGGTGACACCTTAGGGGCATGCTCATGTTTCTCCTCATCTTTATAAACGTGGATATACTATATAATGGGAGATCTGGAAGTCACTATTTCCTCCTGAATAATACCCTCTGGCATTTGACTGAAGAATTAGTGCTGGATTTGGATCATTATCCTCTTGGAGAAGATCTTCATTTCTATAAAGCATAACTTTGTCTCTAGCACATGCAGTTTGTAAGTTTCCAGTCAGCAGATCTGGATTATTGGATGGATAGAGTTACAGGTAACTTGGGCCAAAAGCTTCATTTGCTTTTTGTTAAAATGCTAGATTGTGATGATAATAAGGTCTGATTGGTTGGCTTCACTTCTTAACAGCTGGACGTTGAGCTTCTACAGTCTGAAAAATACTCTTCTTTGCGTTTGCCTGGCAAAACCATCCCTTTTTTTTTAAAGCCTTACAAGAGTTATTAATTAGTATTTACTATATTATTATATACAGATCTTGAGGTCTCTGAAAGTGGCAACATAAGTAGATAGAGTGATAAAGTAAGAGTATGGAGCTTGTCATCATCAGTCAGAGCATGGAGTCATGTTACAGGTTTATAGCATTTGGGTTAGGCCATGAGTGGAGTATTTTGTGCAGCTATAGTCACCCTTTAACAGAAGGAGGCAAAGGCTTTGGACATGATGCAGAAAATGTTGACCAGAATGCCTCCTAGATTAGAGGGTATTGGCTATAAGGAGAGGTTGGACAAAGTTGGATTATTTTCTCTGGAGTGTCGGAGGCTGAGGGAAGACCTGGGTTTCTTACACAGAAGATGGCAAGGGCCTGGAATGTCCTGTCAGTAACGGTGGTGGAGACAGATACGATAGTGGCATTTAAGAGGGTTTTAGAAAAGCCCATGGGTATGCAAGGAATGGAAGGATATAGATCACATTCAGGCTGAGGAGATTAGTTTAAATTGGAATCATGCTCAGCACAGGCATTATGGGCCGTAGGTCTTGTTCCTGTGCTGTTCTAAAACTTTGTAGGACAAGTGATGTCAAATTCAGTGAGGTGGTTGAAATGTGGAATGAATTATTTTAAACCAGCACTATCAGAAGAGATTGTAGAAGCATTCAGGGATCACACCATGAAGAATCTGTCTTTCGTTCTTGCGCTGTGCTGTTCTCTGTTCTATTATGCCACAGGTCAGGGGCCTAGGAAGTAACTCTCAGCAGCCAAACATAGCTTTTCTAAGTGGGCCATGTTGGTTTGTTCGACTGTTGAGATGTAATTGCCTCAACATTTTTACAGTAACATGGCTCAGTCATGTCCATGTTCGGAGTTAAAATGGTACCTCATCAGAGAGCAGATTATTTACAAGGAGTGATGGATAAAATTAAGGAACTACAATCACTTTAAGGTAAATGCTACAAATAGGGACAAATGTTGTTGATCTTGACGTAGTTTTAGACAATAGACAAAAGGTGCAGGAGTAAACCATTTGGCTCTTCAAGCCAGCACTGCCATTCAATGTGATCATGGCTGATCATGCACAATCAGTTTCTGTTTTCTCTGCGGATTTTAGCCTTTGCAAAAGGTATATAAGAAAAATGACTGATGGCAAACTAAATAAGGAAACAGGCAAGTAAACATGTTGTCTATTGATAGATCTAGGTCATAGTTCAATGGTTCAAGCACTTGATGGCTGATGAAGTGAATGTGGGGCTGCACAGGATTCAGATTCAGATTCAGATTATTTAATGACCACACAGTCAAGCTGGTGGAATTCAGGTTCAGTACAGGATGTTACACAATAAGCTGATTCCCGTCAAACATAACATAAAACACAACAACAAACAGTATATGGTACATGCACGAGGTGGCTATGTGATGTTGTCATAGAGTGTTCAGAATTCGAATTGCATGTGGATAGAAACTGTTTTTAAATCGTGATGTTTTGGCGGGCAGTGAGCTGTAGCGCCTTCCTGACGGCAGCAGGTGGAAGATGTGGTGAGCTGGGTGGGAGGGATCAGAAATGATTTTCTTCACCCTTGACACGGACCGTTTGAGATTGAGTGATTCTTTTGACGGGAGGGGAGTGCTGATGATTTTGGATGCTTTGTTGACAATGCGCTGTAGTTTATTACGGGAGTGAGTGTCTAAACTGCTGTACCAGACTGTTATTGATGAAGGGAGCATGCTTTGGATGATGGCTGTGTAAAATCGGATTAGGAGATGTTTCCTCACTCTGAACTTCTTGAGCTGGAGGAGAAAGAAAAGTCTTTGGTTGGCTTTTTTATAAATGTGATCTAAATGTGATCTGATTGTGGCAGCCTTGTTATTTTACCACAGTCAAGTCAAGTCAAGTTTATTTGTCACATACACATACAAGATGTGCAGTGAAATGTCTCACAAGGAAACAGTGGAGCATGCCTGTGAAGTGAAATGAACAGTGCAACCCAAAATGGAGCAGATATTAGATGTCTTCACAGGTTTAAGACTGGATAGATCATAATGGCTGAATTACATATATTATCAGCAGCAATTTAGATATGTCAAATGTGAGACTTCTCCAAATAAGTTAAAGCAGTAAGAGAGGTGATTGCTGGGGCTCTGACAAAGATTTTTATATCTTCGCTGGTCACAAATGATGCGACAGATCTGAGTCATAGGATCACACAGTGTTGAAACAGGCCCTTCAGCCCAACTTGCCCATACCTACCAACCTGCCCCATCTCCACTCGTCCCACTTGTTGCGCTTGGGACAAGTCAAAATTCATCAACATGTTTTCATTAGAGAACCTGTCCAACCATTTTGATTTAATTTTTTAGAGGTAACAATGTATATTGATGAAATTTAGATATGTCAAATATGAAACTTCTCCAAAAAAGTTAAATCTTACAGTAGGTACACAAAAATGCTGGAGAAACTCAGCAAGTGCAGCTGCATCTATGGATCGAAGGAAATAGGCAACTTTTCGGGCTGAAATCCTTCTTCGGACTGAAGAAGGGTTTCAGCCCGAAACGTTGCCTATTTCCTTCGCTCCATAGATGCTGCTGCACCCGCTGAATTTCTCAATCATTTTTGTGTACCGTCGATTTTCCAGCATCGGCAGTTCATTCTTAAATCTTACAGTAAATTGGCAATATCAGATCGAAAATTGGTGGTAATGGCAATACATATAAAAGATAGGACATCTGAATTTGGGAAGGCAGGCATTAATCAAAATTTATTGACATGTTTTCATTGGAGATCTACCCAAACATGAACTGATTGAATGGCAGAGTAGATTTGATGCAGTTTTAGACAATAGACAATAGACAATAGCATGGCCTAATTTTGCTCCAAATGAACTGATGAACTCATGATGAAAAATGATTCCATGATGTCAGAAGTATAATTTGAAATGTGTACAATTGGTAGAGAGGTTAAGCTTTTGCTCTTAAAAGTTGTTTCCTTATTCCTCTGCTTCAGTAATGGATAAACAATTTACCAAGTCAATTCTGAAAAAAAAGTAGAATTAATGATGTCACAGATTTTCCCCATGTGAACTAAAGTTATTTAATATTGCACAGATTATATCAACATTAGGCACTGTTGGTATTTTTTTAAATTAAATCAATCAAGAATATTTGAATTACTGATTTATTTTAGTGAAAAGTACATTCTAAATCCAGTAACGGTCTGAAGAAGTTGTCTCGACCTGAAACATTACCTATTCCTTTTCTCCGGGGATGCTGCCTGAGCCGCTGAGTTACTCCAGCTCTTTGTCTCTAGCTCCATTAGGAATGTTGCGTATACAAGGCAGTTACTTCAATAAAACGCGAAGCCTTGAGTGGTTACGAAGAGAACCTCTCCTTGAGCTGATGCGGTGGCTTTTGGTTGCATACCCCGCCATCTTTCCATCCCCCTGTGTTTGTGTCAGTTTTATATGGAACAGTTCATCTTATTTTGTGCTGGTGTTAATTGCTGTCCAACGGAACCTTGGCTACTGTGCATTGGGAGCAGCTGCTGGGCCTGACCTTCCATCTCTGCCTGAGCATAGGCCCATTTGCCTGTCCACTGATGGCAACCTGCTGGTGGACTGAGTACAGCAGCTGGAAAAGTTCTGCCTGCATCGCTTCCTTTTTTCAATTTAAGTTTTGGACTGTGACACTGTGCGACTTGCAGAGAGATAAATCAGCTCTTTGCAGGATGACTTCTGGCAGATTAAAGGTCTTCTTGCCCTATTCCTAACAATGATCGTTCTGTCAGGATCAGTTTACTGGTAGGAAATAATATGTCAATGGTTGTTATGTACCATTCTATATACAAATGCCGAGAACTAAAACAAGCAACTGTTTTTCAAATATTTGTTGTTTATTTTCCCCTTGTTCAAAATTAAAATACATTGTAAGTGATAATGCTTTATTTACTTTTGAAGCTGTGTGATCGTGGGGGCAGTTCTAAAGTGATGGAAATATATTATCTACATCAACAGCTGGAAATCTTATGACAAATATTCTTCATGTAAATATGGTACTTGCTAAGTCTTGTACTTTGCTCATTGATTGCTGGCATTGATACGGTGTTGAAATGGACTACATTGAATTATGTATAGAACTGTGCAAACCATGCAGCGATTCACCAAATGTTTGTCAAAAGGCTAACATAAGTTAACCATTTTCTTGCAGTATTCCTTTCTGCAGTATTCCACTTTGCTAAGCCCAACTGTTAAATTTTACAGATAACCTTAACCTCGCCCTATTCCATGGCCACTAGATTTCAGTATTGCTACACCTTTGAGTTCCATTTCTCATTCCAAATACATTGACTGAGTGATAAGATCAGCGACAACTTCTCCAGCCATCTAGATTTTCGTTAGGATTGAACTGCATCTTAAACCATGCCAATTAAGACTTTAAATTATACAATGAGGGTCAATGAAAAAACAACGTTGCTAGAAGATTTTAAGTCAAGGACATGGACTTCTTTCCATTCCTTGTGTAAGTGGCCAGGTTAATATTCAAACATAAACAAGCATGAATCTTTCTATTGCAACTTTTAAGAAACATTTAGACAGGTACATGGATAGGATAAGTTTTGAGAGATGTGGGCCAAACGCAGGCATGTGGGACTAATGTAGATGGGGCATGTTGGTCGGCGTGGGCAAGTTGGGCTGAAGGGCATATTTCCATCCTGTATGACTCTATGACTTTGTGACTCTCTATTAATCAAGACACATGAAACTGCAGATACTGGAATCTTGAGTAAAACACAGTGTAACTTAGTGGATCAGGCAGCATCTCTGGAGGACTTTTGTCCCTTGCCTCTATTTGCCCATGATTCTTTTTAATATCTAGGACCCTTGTCCTTTCAGGGAAAAGCTGGGAGGTTATTATATGTCATGTTAATCTACTGTGCTTTTATTCCTTTACACATTTATCTGTTTGTAGCAGTCTCCATCTCATTGAATGGAAGTCATTGTCAGGACCGTTCTTCAGACTGCGCTAATCCAACCCTTCTTGAATAAGAAGGATCCTGACCTGAATCGTAGCCTATGCATGTCCTCCAGAGATGCTGCCTGAAAGATGAATTGTGCACAAAATGTTTAATTCCTTAAAGCCCTGTCCCACAGTACGAGTTCATTCCAAGAGCTCTCCTGAGTTAAAAAAAAATCAAACTCGTGGTAAGCATGGAGAATGAACGTAGCGGGTACGTCGGAGCTCGGGGACGTCTCTTAGCGGCTCGTAACGCTAATGGCAGGTACTCGGGAAGAGTCGCTAACGACAGGTAAGCATGGGAAGACTCGTGAAGATTTTTCAACATATTGAAAAATGTCCACGAGAGCCCCGAGTACCAACGAGCGGCCATTACTGTAAATCTCCGAGTTCCAATCAGGGCAAACTCGGGAGAGCTCTTGGAATGAATTCTTACCGTGGGATAGGGCTTTTACTATTAAAACAAAAACCATGCCTTAAATTTTTAAAGGGTGAGGAAGGTGTTTGGGTGGTGCTTTATCCACTGGGGTTTGTATTTGGACTGGAATTCGCAATCCGTTAATTAAATCAAGATCAAGGACACTGCTAAAATTGTTAGAAAGGGTCAGGGCAATCTGAATTTATTTTAATGCTCCCACTTAGGCCTCATGAGGAATCTCCCCTTTATAAAGCAAGTGTCCAAATGCCCTGGAAATGGCAAAAACATTTCAAAAAGCCCAATTATGGCACGTGTGATGACATTAGAGACATAAAGACTGGATGAAAATGTCTCTCATCCATCCAGAGAATGTGCCATAAAGATTCCTATGGAGATTCTGAGCATCCCTCTAGGACTAGCATTGCAATGTCTGCATGTATATTTAATTGTATATATCTCACAACCAACCAGTGTGCAGATCATGTTTAAATTTGTACTGAGTACCCTGCAAAGATATCAGACATGCATCGAGAGCCAATATTAATAAGAACAAATTCAAAACTATTGCAAGGTAGGAAGAACAACTAAACATGATTTGGACAAGGTTGACTTCATTTAATTAAACATACTGCTGCATACAGATAAAATTGTAACGGAGTAAAAGCACAGTCGATTTATATAGGATATAAACAGGTGTTTCCCTCCAGGGGCAAGGGATCTAGTTGCCAAGAAGAAACATGGGCAAATAGAGCCAAGGATGCTCAAAAAACTCAAAGGAAAAAGCAGACAAAAGAACAAAATTCCATCTGGTCACATCAAGCCAGAGAAAAACAATGAGCAAAAAATGTGATGAGACTGTTACTACAATAATAAAAGGTACACAAAGAGAGCAGGGAAAGGAAACTTTCAAGGGTTGTTAAAATCAATGCAAGAAAATCTTTACAACGGAATTGGGCAAAAGAAGTGGGTCAATAGCAATGTGCCCAGGCATTGGAGTTCTGTCTTTTAATTGAGTTACCACCTCCTGCAACTTTTTTTTTCAGGACTTCAACTCTAATGCCCCTGTCCTACTTAGGAAACCTGAACGGAAACCTCTGGAGACTTTGCGTCCCACCCAAGGTTTCTGTGCGGTTCCCGGAGGTTCCCGGAGGTTTTTGTCAGTCTCCCTACCTGCTTCCACTACCTGCAACCTTCGGCAACCACCTGCAACCTCCAGGAACCGCACGGAAAGTCTTGGGTGGGGCGCAAGGTCTCCAGAGGTTTCCGTTCAGGTTTCCTAAGTGGGACAGAGGCATTAGAGTCCCAGCAACATCCTTCAAATGTTTTTACATTCTCTTTGTTTAGACCTTAGAATAGGACTCAACACTTTATTCTAGAATAAAACAGAAAATGGTTGAAATACTTGACAGTTTGGGCAGCATATGTAGAGAGAAAAACAGAGTAAGTGTTTCAGATTAATTGCCTGCCATCAGAACCATTTAGTTTCATATTTGCAGGTAGAAAGAAACAGTTACTCCCTTTCATTTATAAATATGTTTGTGTTCCTACTTTAGCCACGATGACCCCGAATTCCACATTGCTTACAATGCTCTTTCCTAAATCAATACATTTGATGATACAATTCAACACGAAACATTACTTGCCAAGATAATACCAACATGGATAACTGGAAATATAACATGTTTGCCTGACGGTTGGTACCTTGATTTTACTGATGATGCCAAGGTAAGGTTCAACCAAAACTATTATATTCAATGGTTCAGTGGTCAGTGACCACCGCTGCCCAAAGTAACTTCTGTCTTATATTTGAACATTTATTTTCTTGATTTCTTTCTTTGCGCAAGCAGTAACACAGCCTTGAACTAGCATGAGACCTAAATAAAAGTGGAACTGATGGATGGTGCAAATTCCAATTTGACAGAGTCTTTCCTATTCGACAATGTGAGAGTAGCTGTCAACCCAGGTGCAACAATGGATTTTGATCCTGTGTTTTAATAGCTGTCTACGCTAAATTGGATGTTTATACAATCGCAAATGTCTTATACCGTTAAAGACACAATTTGAATATATATGTCAGATGTACGTAGAGAGCTGGGGACCAGGTTCCTTGAGAAGTCCAAGGGGTGTAGGAATACACTGAAGAGGGAAATCAGACAATGCAAAAAGAGGGCAGATAAGGTAAAGCAGAATCCAAAGAGATACTGTAAGTATGTTAAGTCAAAAAAATAACGGCGGAGAATAAGGCCCCTTAAAGATCAACAAAGTTGTCCATGTGTGGAGGAACAGAAGACGGGTGAGGTGTTAAATAAATATTTCTCGTCTCTAGTTAGTATGATGAAGGACATGAATGCAAGATAACTGGGGCAAGGTAATGGCAATGTCTCGAAGAAAGATCATATTACAGGAGATAAGGTGCTAGAGGTCTTAAAAGGTAAATACATTCTCAGAACCTAATCAAGTCATAGAGTGATACAGTGTGGAAACAGGCCCTTCAGCCCAACTTGCCGATACTGGCCAACATGTGGTCCATAACCCTCCAAACCTGTCTTATCCATGTACCTGTCTAACTGCTTCTTAAATGTTGGGATAGTCCCCGCCTCAACTACCTCCTCTGGCAGCTTGTTCCATACATCCACCACCCTTTGTGTGAAAAAGTTACCCCGCAGATTCCTATTAAATCTTTTCCCCTTCACCTTAAACCTATGTCCTCTGGTCCTCGATTCACCTAGTCTGAGCAAGAGACACTGTCCATCTACCCGATCTATTCCTCTCATGATCTTATACATCTCTTATACCGCTCATCCTCCTGTGCTCCAAGGAATAGAGTCCCAGCCTACTCAACCTCTACCTATAGCTCAGACCCTCTAGTCCTGGCAACAGCCTTGTAAATTTTCTCTGTACACTTTCCCACATGACAACATCTTTACTATAACACAGTACTCAGAACTGAACACCACACTCTAAATGTAGCTCACCAACTTCTGATAACTGCAACATGACCTCCCAACTTCCATAATCAATACTCTGACTGATGAATGCCAATGTGTCAAAAGTCTTTTTGAACACCAAATCTACCTGTGACTCCACCTGCAGGGAGCTATGCACCTGCACTGCACCTAAGTGTCCTAGGGCATTGTAGTACCTCGTTGTATTGTTCTTTGCCTTATATGCCACTGCTATCTCATGTCCTCATTTAGCCTTCTTGATTCACCACCCAAAGTTGTGCCTCTATTTTAAAAAAATCTACAAGGAAAAGCCAGGGAACTATAGATTAGTGAGACTAACATCAGTAGTGTTTATGTAATAGGAGGAGACTGAGAGACTGGATCTACATGAATTTGGAAAGGCCAAGACTGATTAGAGATAATCAAGGTAATCAGAAGATAATTAGCATCGCTTTGTGTGTGGGACATTGTCTCGCCAATGTGATTGAGTTTTTTTGAAGCGGTGACCAAGAAGATTGATGAGGATGGATGCAAAATGTGCAGTAACTCAGCGGGACAGGCAACATCTTTGGATAGAAGGAATGGGTGACGTTTCGGGTCGAGACCCTTCTTCAGACTCGGGTCTCAACTTAAAATGTCGCCCATCATATCAATAAAGAGCAGCAAGACACCCAAATAAATGTTTAACATGACCATCCACCACAGCGACTCCCACATTCCTCACTGTGATGGAAGGCAAAAACAGTTCAATCTTCTTCCCTGTCTCTTCATGGATAGGATAGATTTAGAGGGATATGTGCCAAATAGGTGGCACTAGTGTAGATGGAACATGTTGCTCGGTGTGGGCATGTTAGGCTGAAGGGCCTGTTTCAATGAGGCCCCCCACATCCTTCTAAAATTCAGTAAGTACAGGCCCAGTGCTGTCAAACGCTCATCATATGTTAACCCAATCATTCCTGGGATCATTCTCGTACACTTCCTCTGGACTCTCTCCAATGTCAGCACATCCTTCCTCAGATATGGGGCCCAAAACTACTCACAATATTCCATTGTAAATTGAATGTAACGTAAGAATAAGACATTTTCAATTGTTATGAAGTTCCATCTTGACATCTTGAGTATTCAATTACCAAGGATCACATCATCCACTCAATCCAAGAAAGGTTAAGTTAGATGCATGCCATTTGAAGAACTTTGAAAAATGATGAAAGATGTTCCAGACTTCAGATGTCTGATTCTCTGATGTTCCATCTTAACCGGGATCACACTAATTTACCATTTTATGTTATTATTTAACATTTCCATTTATCAGGTGTGTGTGTGACAAAGTGTGATGGTGTTTTAAAAATTCCATTTGCCATACATTATACTTGATCTTTATACACAACCTCAATTTATCATGGGATTTACAGCTGTATTTAATTTTAGGGCTTCAGTACAAGCCAACTGATACAAAGGCACCTAATAACTGGTTTGTACAGAGTAAAAGGTTCAAATGCCCGCTGGAACTTTATGGCCTCACAAACCTCTTCACTCTACACAAAAAAAAGACATTGTATTTGACATAAATCTCTGCTAACTTCAAGACTTACTAGGGGGAAAAAAACCCTCTGTACTTCAATCTTGAAGAAGCTTGGCGAAGATTCAAACATGTTTGGCAAATTCATTTATCAAACACTGGTCAAAAATAACTCTAAGCCCTACGTGTCTGTTGATTTGGTGTTAAATGTGTTCTGAATGAGTAAGTCTGTTACTGAATTAAGGACTTTAAAGAACGTAAAGTCTGTTTTCCTTTGCTATTCGTGGTGGTGATAATAAAGTTCCGTTTCTGCTGCTCACTGCCAAGTCAAACAGTTTTGCTTGCTTCATTTGTTACATCTCATGAAATATCCCAAGAGCACAGAGACGGAATCTCTTTTGTTCATGTTCCACATCATGTATTGTAATGGTGAAACACTTTTGCTTATCTGCAGCACCAACAATTGTACCAATGACTCATAAAATCGTGGTGGGCATGACATACTGTATCTGTCCCTGAAAGATTGCTGTCTCACTTTCAAGTGAATTATTTCTGATCCAGTGCACACATCTTCATTATTTTCACTGGAACAACCAGCAAGGTTTAGAATAACACAATCATCTTATCTCTGGGGATCTGTGATATTTACAAAGCTTAGTTGAAGTTCATAGGCTGAGTTAGTTGCAGCTATTTTAAGGAAGGCCAGTATACTGGTAGCTTGGATTTGCAAATCTCCAAGAGTTGGGGGGGAAGAAAAGGGGGAAGCTAGCACGGCAGGTCTCCTTGGCTGAACATGGTATGTCTGTGTATCACACTGCATGGACAACACTGTTTGGCTAAAGTGTTTGGCTAATTGCTTTGATCATGGATAAGATGGCTGTTGTCCACATAAGGTTTTGAATCAAGATCCAACTCCTTAGTGGATGGCTAAACTCTCAAAGCCGTATCCGCAAAGAGGTTAATTTCCCCAAAAAATATTTTGATCTGTATGTAATTAAAGTATTTTACCAAATTGGCATTGTGTGTTAGCTTTCTATTTTTCAATGCTGGCCTGCCAAAAAGATACAAGAAAATGGCACGGTGGTGCAACAGTAAAGTTGCTTACTTATGGGCCTGTCCCATTTAGGCAGTTTTTTTGGCGACTGCCGGCGACTGTCATAGTCGTAGCAGGTCACCGAAAAAACGGTGACTGGACCCCCCCTACGACAATGTCTCTGACAATGTCTACAACAACCTACCACCTAGTCGCCGGCAAGCTACGGCAAGCTTCCGACAACCGTTGACCCATTAGGACGTCCACCTACGACCACACCTACGACAACCTACGTCCACCCGCGACAAGGTACGACTCTGTCAGCGACAACTGAAGACAACTAAAGACATGTCAGTCGGCGGTACCTGTCGCAGGTTGACGTAGGTTGACGTAGGTTGACGTAGGTAGTTGCCAATGGAATTGAACAAAGTCAGCACCGGCGGCAACCTACGTCATCCTTGCGACCACCTACGACAAGCCAACGGTCGCCGAAAAGTTTTGAAAATTTCAAAATCCAGAGGCGACCAAAAATATGCTACGATTCTTTGGGCGGCTGTGGAGACTACTCACGACACCCCTGCCAACCATGTGGTGACAGCCTAGTCGCCTGTACTCACCTAAAAAATCACCTAAGTGGGACAGGGGCATTACAGTGCCACAGAGCAAAGTTTCATCCTGATTATAGGGGTTGTCTGTATGGAGTTTGTACGTTCTCCCCATGACCTTCGTGCGTTTTCCCTGGGTGCTACGGTTTCCTCCCACACTCCTGAATCATACAGGTTTGTAGGCTAATTGGCTTGTTAAATTGTAAATTGTTCCCAGTGTGTGTAGGATGGTGTTAGTGTGCGCCGTTCACTGGTTGGCGCGGATTCGGTGGGCTGAACGGCCTGTTTCCACGCTGTATCTCTAAACTAAACTAAAAGTCTTGCATATGTGCTCGCAGCAAAGGAAGCAAAATCAGAAAACTGGCTCTTCTAAACCTGTCTAGTTCAGCGGAGTAGATATATATTTTTAGCTTTACATGAAGCGAGGTATCTGTTTAATTAGGGATTCTTCCAGTATCCTCCTCCCAGTGACCTGCTTCTTCCATAACAAAAATGCAAACATGGCTTGCAGTGCTGTTGGCTTAGGCTGAATAAATAAATCGACTCTCACATCATAGCGAGGTCAAACAAATTCAAAATAGGAAGCAGCGGAAGATACAGAAAAGGGAGGGAACAGAATGAGCGCTGAAATTACTTTGTAAAGAAGTGTAACCTGATATGTCCATAAATACCCCCAGATCTGGATCAAAGTTATGACCAAAGTAAAACAAAATGGACAGGCAACATAATTTTTACAAATCATTCCAATACTTAGTGTTTTGATTTAGATTAAGTTGTGGGCTGAGGTAAAGCTGTCAGAGATTGGTCAGTTTGTAGATGTCGTCTACAGAAATCATAATCCAAGCATAACATAACATTTCCTGGAAAATGAATGTATCAGGATTGAGCTCGCCAATAGACACAACTATGGTATTTGAACAACCAGTTAGAAAAAAAGTGCTGGGAGTTTAATGCACCCAGGACTTCTTGTGCCTCTTGTAGTAGCCATTTAGCTAAATAATCTGCCATTACACCTCTTCAGGTACAAGAATGAACAAAGTTGATCTGTAACTTCAAGATAAAATTGATACAAGATCCTGTCCAAAGGCAGACTGAGGGACACAGAACAGGTAAATAGATTTATGTTTAAACATTCTGGGATATTCTGATGTGGTAGAACACAAGAAGATATTCAGCCTATTAAATTCTGTTGATTCATTCAAAAACACAATTTAATTTGTATTAGACCCTCAAAAGATTAATATAATTTATCTGGAACATATAAATAATTGAAAAGTGGAAACAATAAGTGATGAAAATATAATGTAGGATCTACAGCATCTGGAAAAAGGAAAGGAAGGTTGATGTGCAGGAAGGATCTGTAGATGCTGGTTTAGCCTAAAGATAGACATAAAATGCTTGAGTAACTGTCAGATTAGGTCCATTTATCAGTGCAAACTGTGGCCATTAAACCTAGGAGCAGAGAACAGCAAATCCCCTCACAATGAAACATTGACTATTTTACATGCAGCAGCATAAAGAGCATGTAGATAATATGTATAACAAAAAATCCAAATAAATTGAATTGGGGTGGTGGAGGCAGATATGAAAGTGGGATATAAGAGACTTTTGGATAGGTGCATAGATACGCAGGGAATGAAAGGATGTGGATTATGCGCAGGCAGTAAAGAGATGGTCTTGGCAACGTTCAGCATAGACATTGTGGGCCGAATGGCCTGCTACTGTGCTGTACTCTTCTATGTTGTAAATGAATAACGCCAATACTAGTGCAAAGAAAAACAGAAGTCATGTTTGCAATCAAAGGCAATATAGCCGAGTTTGGTGTTGCATAGCGTTCAAGAGCCTGATGGTTGTTGGGTGCAAGCTGTTCTTGAACCTACTGGTCATGGTTTTCAGATGAAACCCTCTTCCCGATAGTAGGAGCAAAATGAGAGCATGGTCAAGGAGGTGTGGGACTTTGATGATACTGGCTGCTCTTTACTAGGTGGTATAGTCATCTCCATTAATGAGGGAGGGAGAGATGGGAGGGAGAGATAGATCAGCCATGATTGAATGGCGGAGTAGACTCAATGGGCCGAATGGCCTAATTCTACTCCTATCATTTATGAACTTATTGGGAGCATGGTGGTGCAGCAAATTCACCACCCTCCGGCTAAAGAAATTCCTCCTCATCTCTATTCTGATGGTACGTCCTTTTATTCTGAGGCAGTGCCCTCTGTTTCCACACTCTCCCATTACTTGAAACATCCTTTCCACATCCACTCTGTCTAGGCCTTTCATTATACGATATGTTTCCCTCTTCGCCCTCTCCCATCAGGTAAGAGGTATAGAAGTGTGAAAAAGGACACCTCCAGATTCAGCAACAGTTTATTCCTGGCTGTTATCAGGCAACTAACAACTAGACAACTAGAGAGCAGTCCAGAGCTACAATTAACCTCATTGGAGACCTTCGGACTATATTTAATTGAATTGTACTGGACCTTATCTTGCATTAAATGTTATTCACATTATTTCCATTATCATATATATGTACACTGAGGATGGCACGATTGTAAACATGTATAGTCTTTCCGCTGTCTGGTTAGCACGCAACAAAAGCTTTTCATTGTACCTCGGTACACGTGACAATAAACTAAACTCAACTCAAATAAACTCGATGAGAGTGTAAGAAGGAACTGAAGATGCTGGTTTATACCTACTATAGATCCATGAATTCTGGAGTAACTCAGTGGGTTAGGCAGCATCTCTGCGAAAAAGATACCTTTTCTCCAGAGATGCTGCCTGACCCGCTGAGTTATTCCAATACTTTGTGTCTAAACTCAATGAGATCTACCCTCTTCTTTCTAAACTCCAGCAAGTACATGCCCAGAGCCCGCAAATGTTCCTCATATGTTAACCCAATCATCCTCGGCATCACTTTCATAAAATTCCTCTGGACCTTTGTATGAAGCACAAGGTTTCCAGTGTATGCTCAATTTAAAAACAAAAGTGGCAAATGAGAAGATGTCTCTCACTGTTTTGAAAACTCTAACATTTAAGTTGACCTGACTGTGAAAAATGTTCTTTTTGGGAAATGAAAGCGAACATCTGCTCTCTACAACTGCAAGCATATTGTTTATGCTTTTCGGTACAGACACTCCACAGAATCTGTACACTCTGAACTTGGGTCAGAATGCACAGGCTGTGTTTCCAACTGAGATCTTAAACCAGTGTGCCAAACAGGAAGCTGATCCATGTGATAATCTCCTGATGAACAATTTATTGGAGAATTATGGATGACCATGAAATAATAATGGAATCTGGGGGGAAAAAGTACTTATGCTTCCAAGATATAGGGCGATGTCAGTACAACAGTGGAAATAATGAAAATCACCCACACTATTCGAACAGAATTGTCAGATGAACAGTAAAATACGATACAGATGCCTGTGAGGGAGTTGTTCAGTTCCTCAATGTCAAGCTATTTTTAAATAGGTAAAGTATTTCCTCTTCTTCCCCCACAAGGTGTCAGACAATATTTTGTTTAGTCTGACTTTGAATATATTTTTGAGCTTTGCTCGGTGCCCAGAAAATCTTGAACATGAAATATTATTGCAATGGTTTTAATAGATGTTTTTAACTAGGGACGATGGACTTTTAAAATGACTGGGAGAGGATCCCAGAAGGCTGGCGAGCTCATCAGATTCCAGTCCCTCTGTTATCCATTTTCCGTGCTTTACTGAACTTTGTTGAGTTTCTATTTCTGTTGCTTCATAGCGATTATAAAAACGTATTCAACCACGGTTGTTGATACCGTGGCCGCTGTTTTTGCACAACTTGGCTTTGCCCTGCAAGTCAAGTTTCCTTGCTTATTTTGGAATCGGATGCTTGACCCATCTTGACGTACAGGTTTGCAGGTTAATTGGCTTGGTATAAGTGTAAATTGTCTCCAGTGTGTGTATGTTAGTGTTAATGTGCGGGGATCGCTGGTTGGTGCGGATGGTGGGCTGAAGGGCCTGTTTCCGCGCTGTATCTCTAAACAAAAGCTTTTCACTGTACCTCGGTACACGTGACAATAAACTAAACTAAACTAAACTAGTGTTAACCATGGTACAAATGCGTGAACATGTATTGGATACCAAATTAGAAGTCAATCGAGACACCTGGAGATTAAACATGCATCCAAATTTTGCCACCAGAATTAAGCCTCTCCCTTGGCAGGTTGGTAAAGCAGGCGATTTGTTAAACAAGGGATAGGCTTGCTCAGGGATCATCACTGTGACTTGGAAGCGGAACAATAGCCGTGTGAAATAAACACATTAGTTACTTCACCAATAAATTGCTAGATTTATACATGTGGTTCCTGAATTCCACTTCAGAATAGACAAACCCTGTGAAACTATTTGGACTAGTGAGATAAATAACATTTTAAACACACTAGCGGATAAAAAAAAAACCTTTTGCATAAATAATCAAGTAATTATATGGGTGAAAAATGAACGTGCATGGACTTTGTATTTAATAGTTCGGCAGCTGTATAAAGTTGGAATGAACAAACCTTAAATCAAGCTGAGACTAAGTAAATGGTGTTTCGATGGTTAGGGAGAGAGAGGGGGTAGAGAACAGGGGGCAGGGGGGGAGGTGCAAGATAGGGTTTAAGAGTAATCTATAAACAGTTTACTGAGTACTATGTTTATTTCCACAGCCCCTGCAACGATTGATGCACTTTTGCAAGAAATGCTCCCTCTGCCAGCAGTCACCAGGTGGCAAGTAATCTTTTTGATTTAATTTAGTTTAGAGATACAGCACAGAAACAGGCCCTTCGGCCCACCAAGTCCGCACCGACCAGCGATCCCCACACATTAACATTATCCTACACACTAGGGATACTGGATAGGAAAGGTTTACACGAATATGGGCCAAATGTGGGAAAATGGGACTAGCTTCGATGGGGCATCTTGGTCAGCATGGATGAACTGAGCTGAAGGGCCCGTTTCTGTGCTGCATGACTCTGACATTATGAGTACGAGTATAGACAACGTGTTGTGCACCAAACAAAATAGAAGGAAAATCAGAAAGAGATGAAAAGCACAAGAATGAACGTCAGGCATTAACGCGAGTAAATAGAGGCTGCCAGAATATTTAATTTTATATTTTCTGATAACATAGGAGGCCATTCAGCCTACCAAACCTATGCTGGTTTTCAGAACAATTCTATCAACTACATGCCCCCACTTACTTATGTTATTTCACTGTTAAGCATATTAGCTCCATCATTATGGCCACCATTCCCTTTGTCATGAATCTGTTCACTGTGGATGGGTCGATTGTATTCACGTATTGTCTTTGCACAGACTGGTTAGCACACAACAAAAGTCCAGTCAAGTCAACTCAAGTTTATTCGTCACATACACATACGAGATGTGCAGTGAAATGAAAAGTGGCAATGCTCGCGGACTTTGTGCAAAAAGACAAACAAACAAACAACCAAACAAACTGTAAACACAATCATAAACACACACATATTCTTTTACATATTAAATATTGGAAGGAGAAACGTTCAGTAAAGTTAGTCCCTGGTGAAATAGGAGTTTACAGTCCGAATGGCCTCTGGGAAGAAACTCCTTCTCAACCTCTCCGTTCTCACAGCATGGCAACGGAGGCGTTTGCCTGACCGTAGCAGCTGGAAAAGTCCGTTGCATGGGTGGAAGGGGTCTCCCATGATTTTATTGGCTCTGGAGTTGCATCTCCTGTTGTATAGTTCCTGCAGGGGGGCGAGTGAAGTTTCCATAGTGCGTTTGGATCTGCAGAGCCTTCTTGTCCTGGGCAGAGCAATTCCCAAACCAGATGGTAATATTTCCGGACAAGATGCTTTCCACAGCCGCTGAGTAGAAGCACTGGAGGATCCTCGGAGACACTCTGAATTTCCTCAATTGCCTGAGGTGGTAAAGGCGCTGCCTTATCTTACTCACGAGTGCTGAGGCGTGTGATGCCCATGTCATATCCTCAGAGATGTGGACTCCCAGATATTTAAAACAGCTCACCCTATCCACAGTATCCCCATTTATCCTCAATGGAGTGTACGTCCTCGGATGATGTGCCCTCCTAAAGTCCATGATCAGCTCCTTAGTTTTTTTGATGTTCAAGAGGAGGCTGTTGTCCTGGCACCAGAGTGCTAGATCAGCCACCTCCTCCCGGTAGGCCTTCTCATCATTGTCTGAGATCAGGCCCACCACCACAGTGTCATCAGCAAACTTAATTATTGAGTTGGAGCTGAACCTAGCCACACAGTCATGTGTGTACAGGGAGTACAATAGGGGGCTGAGGACACAACCCTGGGGCGATCCTGTGCTCAGGGTGAGGGACTTTGATGTATTCCCTCCCATCTTGACTACCTGGGGCCTGGCAGTGAGAAAGTCCAGGGCCAGGCACAAAAGCTTGTCACTGTACCTTGGTTCACATGACAATACATTAAACTAAACTAAATAAACCATTGTTCTGTTATCCATACATCAGACAATTAAACACTCTTGTCTCTTGAGTTTATTGACTCTTGTGAATGGAATGACTTTGATTAATTGATTGATTGTTACTTTATTGTCGTGTGTACTTGGTACAGTGAGATTGTTTGTTTGCATGCAGTACAAGTATGCAAGAAATGACTACGTTACAGAAATATTCAATAATGTCCCTCTTACTTCAAGTTCAAGTTCAAGTGAGTTTATTGTCATGTGTCCCTGTATAGGACAATGAAATTCTTGCTTTGCTTAAGCACACAGAAAATAGTAGGCATTTACTACAAAACAGATAAATGTGTCCATATACCATGATATAAATACATACACACATGAATAAATAAACTGGTAAAGTGCAAATAACAGAAAATGCTTATTAATAATCAGAGTTTTGTCCGAGCCAGGTTTAATAGCCTGATGGCTGTGGGGAAGTAGCTATTCCTGAACCTGGTTGTTGCAGTCTTCAGGCTCCTGTACCTTCTACCTGGAGGTGGCAGGGAGATGTGTGTGTGGCCAGGATGGTGTGGGTCTTTGATGATACTGCCAGCCTTTTTGAGGCAGCGACTGTGATAAATCCCCTCAATGGAAGGAAGGTCAGAGCCAATGATGGACTGTTTACTACTTTTTGTAGTCTTTTCCTCTCCAGGGCGCTTAAATTGCCGAACCAAGCCACGATGCAACCGGTCAGCATGCTCTCGACTGTGCACCTGTAGAAGTTAGAGAGAGTCTTCCTTGACAATCCGACTCTCCGTAATCTTCTCAGGAAGTAGAGGCGCTGATGAGTTTTTTTGATAATTGCGTTAGTGTTCTCGGATCAGGAAAGATCTTCAGAGATGTGCACGCCCAGGAATTTGAAGTTCTTGACCCTTTCAACCATTGATATAAATGGGGCTGTGGGTCCCCCTCCTACTCCTTCCAAAGTCCACAATCAGTTCCTTGGTTTTGCTGGTGTTGAGGGCCAGGTTATTGCGCTGGCACCATATGGACAGTTGCTCGATCTCTCTTCTATATTCTGACTCATCCCCATCAGTGATACGCCCCACAATAGTGGTGTCGTCAGCGAACTTGATAATGTAGTTCGCACTGTGGTTCGCTACGCAGTCATGGGTATAGAGTGAGTACAGCAGGGGGCTGAGCACGCAGCCTTGAGGTGCTCCCGTGCTCATTGGTATCTCCGAGATCTTGGGTTCCCACATTCCAAAGATGCACGTACAGGTTTGTAGGTTCATTGGCTTGGTATAAGTGTTAATTGTCCCTGGTAAGATAATGTTAATGTGTGAGGATCGCTGGTCGGTGCAGACTGGGTGGGAAAGTCTAGTAAAGTTTGATTAATGATAGTGCGAGGGTCTCCAATGAGGTAGATAGCACCTCAGGACCGCTCTCTAGTTGTTGATAGATTGGTTCAGTTACCTGATAACCGCTGGGAAGAAACTATCCCTGAATCTGGAGGTGTGTGTTTTCACACTTCTATACCTTATGCCCAATGGGAGCGGGAAGAACAGGGAGTGGCCAGGGTGCGACTCGTCCTTGATTATGCTGCTGGCCTTGCCGAGGCAGCATAGGTATAAATGGATTCAATGGAAGGGAGGTTGGTTTGTGTGATGGTCTGTGCTGCTTCCACAATTCTGCGCAATTTCTTGTGGTCTTGGATGGAGCTGTTCCCAAACCAAGCTGTGATGCATCCTAAAAAAATTCTTTCTACGACACATCTTTAGAAGTTGGTGAGAGTTGTTGGGGACATGCTGGAGTTCCTATGCCTGCTGAGAAAATCGAGATGTTGTTGTGCTTTCTTGGTCATTGCTTTGATATAGGTGGTCCAGGACAAATTGCTGGTGATTTTTACTCCGAGGAATTTGAAGCTTTCAACCATCTCTACTTTGATGCCGTCAATGCATATTATGTTTACCGCTTCGCTTCCTGAAGCCAATCACTACCTCCATTGTCTTGCTGACATTATGAGAAAGGTCGGTGTCTTGACACAAGGACACGAGGTTCTCAATCTCCTTCCTGTACTCCGTCTCATCATTATTTGATATCCGGCCCAAATTGGTGGTGTCGCCTGCGAATTTGTAAATTTAATTGGATTTGCACATGGCTGCGCAGTTGTAGCTGTACATGGCTTCTCAACTTGCCTAGGTGAAAGCTTGAAAAGATATCAAGGTCATGATGGCAATATTTAAAGATCTAAAATAAAAAATCTACTCATTGTACACAACAATCAAAATGCAGTTAACACGTTCTTAATCAATAGCCAGTTTATTTAAATGGAACAAGTGAAACATCTGTTCACAGTATAAATCAGTTCAACATGCACTTCTTTATATTCTATACCTGAGCTAATAAAAATGCCATTCGATTTAGCTCCATAAATTAGCTTGTTAAAACAATGACTCATATTTCCTAATGCAAATTATGGTACAACTCCAAGGTCCCCAGTTTATATGCATGACTGTTAAAAATATTGTCTGTGCGCTGGTTTAAAAGGTGAACCAATTTTTCCAATAAGATAATACCTCGCTGAAAAAACACAAATTTTACTTCGGAGTCACGTGAGTGACTTCGTGAAGAAGCCCGCTCAGGGCGCAGGTGCGGCATTACGCCAGCAAGTGCAACAGCGGCGGCAGCTGGAGTCAGGCTCTCCAGCTGCACTTTAAAAGCGCACTTTCAGGTAAGTGAAGGGTGCGTTGGGAACGGAGCGAGTTGGAGTTGGTTTTGTTTTGGAAAACATGTCCCAACGTAAGAAACTCGCGACTAGAGCTGCCCGAGCTTTAACTCCGCCAGAGGAGTCTATTCCAGCGGGGCAGCAGCCAGCGGCACTACCGCTGGAACAGCGGTTTGAAATTCCTCAGACCGAGCCGGGCCCAGTCACGCCAGAGCCTACACGGCGGGCTGGGAAAGCCACCCGTAAGACAAACCGGCCGGTCGATTCCGATTCGTCGGAGGAGGACGTGTCCACCCCGAAGCGGGGGAGAGACAGCCGCTTAAGCTGCATCAAGCAGCTGTTGGAGGGGATGGTTTACCGGGAGCAGCAGCGCTCTCGGTCAGACAGGACAGGCGCCCCCTCCATGGTGCTGAGTCCGGCACCCCCCTTTGCGACCTCGGACCAGGACTGGGAGGTCAGCATCGGTGACCAGGAGCAGGCTGGTCTGAATATGGGGCAGGCGGAAGGTACCGAGAAAGAGCAGGGTGTGCAGGAAGAGCTGCTAGGGGTCGTAACACGATTCGTTGCTACCCCACGGGTTGGAGCACCACTGCAGCCTAGAATGGCTGCAAGTATAAATCATCTCTCCAACAAGCCACTGCAGGAGAAGGTGCTCGCCCAAGTGCTGGACGAGCACATCGCCCCGGATAACTGTGAGGCCCTGAAGGTCAAGAGCCTCAACCCTCAGATATGGGGTAACGTGGGTGGACCTATTCGAACTCAGGAGGTCAAACTCCAGCGCGTACTTCGCCTCCTGACGGCGGCGATAACAGCATACGCACGGGGAGTCGAGACCACGGAAATGACAGCTCACCAACAGGATGTCTTGGCGCTCATGTGCACGACGCAATACGAGCTGAACAATCTCAGGAGAGATAACATTCGGCCGGCACTGAATCCTAAATTTGCAGGATTGTGCAAAGCCCCCACTGTAGAAACCGACTCATTTCTTTTTGGGAAAGACTTAAATAAGCAACTCAAAGAAATGGAGGAGGCTTCAAAAACCTCTAGCCTCATGAGGGCAACACCGCCAGCACCTATACCGAAGCTCTTCATAACACCTAGGCGGCAGCACACCGCTGCATCCACCAGTCGGCATCCTCCATATGCGACTGGTCAAAGCTTGGGGCCGCACTATCCCCAGAAACCTTTTTTAGGTCAGGGCCTGCAGCGGACCCCCTGGAAAATGCGCCTCCCCCCAACATCGCCAGCTCGTCGACAGAGAACATCCAAAAAGAGAAAACCTCAACCCCGCCAATAACCATGGAGGTAGGTGGATCTGGTTCCTACCCGCATATTGTGAATAAAGGTGAATTACTAACAGGGGGAAGGTTACACTTATTTAAAGAAGCATGGGGGAGGATCACAGATGATAAATATATACTTAATAGTATTCAAGGTTATAAAATAGAGTTTATTTCGAATATACCGCCAGTTCAACACATGCCTGAAAGGACATTTGTACTCTCCAACAAACAACAACTGGAGGGACAAGCTGAACTGGTGAGGCTTATAAACAAAGGGGTCATAGGAAAAACTATTCATGAGCCCTTGGAATTTGTTTCCAACATATTTACTAGATGTAAAAAGGATGGTGGATGTCGCATCATCATTGACTTGACATCCTTGAATGTATTTGTTAAGTATATACATTTCAAAATGGAAACATTTGCGACTGCTAGACAATTGATTTTCAAAGGATACTATATGGCCAGCATCGATCTCAAAGATGCTTACTATCTAGTACCGATACATAAAGATTATAGCAGATATCTTAAATTTATCTGGATGGGGGAGCTTTGGCAGTATAAAGCACTGCCTAATGGGCTTACTTCAGCTCCAAGACTATTCACAAAAATATTGAAGCCAGCCATGGCAACGTTAAGGAAACAAAAACATATAGTCATGGCATATTTGGACGACATCCTCATAGTTGGGAAAACTATGGAATTGGCTGTAGCAGCAGTATCAGCTACAAAACAGCTCCTAGAGACTCTAGGCTTTGTCTTACATCCAGATAAATCCAAGTTAAATCCATCCACAATTATGGACTATTTGGGGTTCACAATTAATTCAGTCCAAATGACGATTACCATGCCAAGGGAAAAAATGATTGCATTAACACAATCATGTAAAAAATTAAAAATAAAGAAAAAGCCAACTATTCGACAGGTGGCAGCAGTAATTGGCAAAATGGTAGCAGCATTTCCAGCTATCCAGTTTGGACCTTTGCACTATCAAAATTTGCAAAGAGCAAAGATAACAGCATTAAAATGGCACAAAGGTCATTATGATCGGATCATGACTATACCCCCTGAAGCAATAGCAGAGCTACAGTGGTGGATTCAATATATTTGGCACGGTTATAGTCCTATTGTTATTACTAATCCTACGTTAGTACTCCAAACCGATGCTAGTGCTCAAGGCTGGGGAGCAACTAACTCCATATCCAGCACAGGTGGTAGATGGACTAACTCAGAATCTTCATTACTATCTACACTGGGCATTAACTCTTTGGAAATGTTGGGCGCCTTTTATGGTTTAAAAGCATATGCGTCTGATATGCGTCACTTGCATGTTAGATTAGAAATAGATAATACAACGGTGGTGGCTTATGTTAACCATATGGGCGGTATAAAATCTTTATCATGCGACAAATTGGTTAATATGATTTGGCAATGGTGTGTCGAAAGACATATTTGGCTTTCAGCTACCTATCTACCAGGTAAGCTAAACATAGTGGCGGACACCAGGTCACGGAAATTCAATGACAACATCGAATGGATGTTAAATCCTAAAACATTTGCTAAAATTGTAAAGCAATATGGGAAGCCAGATATAGATTTATTTGCATCAAGACTGAATCACCAACTACCTGTCTATGTCGCGTGGGAACCAGATCCGGAGGCAGCAGCGGTAGACGCTTTTACGTTAGATTGGGGAAAGTTTGTCTTTTATGCTTTTCCCCCCCTTCTGCCTCATTAGTCGGGTGCTTCGAAAAATCCAGACGGATTCAGCGTCTGGAGTTTTGGTGGTGCCCGACTGGCCTACACAGCCATGGTTCCCAATTCTCCAGGACATGGTGGTGGAAACACCTATGGTATTCCCCAGTCATCCAGGGTTACTGACTCACCCAGTATCAGGCATCAGCCACCCATGCCACAAAGATATGAATCTCCTGGGTTGCAGATTTTAGACCGACCTTACCTGGATCTGGGGTTATCGGAACAAACCATCGCCACCATGTCAGCATCCCTACGGATATCCACGAAGAGGCAGTACCTAACCTGCATCAGGAAATGGGAAACGTACTGCCAGAAAACCGGGATTGCTTATAAAACAGCCACAGTAGCGGATGTTCTGGAATTCCTGGCAGACTTACATCATCGTGAAGATTTGAGCTACAGTGCCATCAACACGGCACGTAGTGCTCTTTCAAATTACCTCAAACCTGCGGGACATCAGGCCATGGGAGCCCATCCGCTGGTGGTAAAACTGATGAGGGGCATATTTAACAGCAAGCCCCCCACCCCTAGATATACAAAAATCTGGGATGTCAGTATTGTACTCACATACCTGCGGGACAGACCACCAGCTAGATCTCTCAATTTAGAGCAGTTGACTTTAAAAACACTCATGCTCATGGCGCTAGTATCTGCACAGAGGGTCCAGTCCTTACATCAACTTCGACTGGACAACATGGACACTACATCGGATCAGATCACATTCACTATTCAAGGTCTGATAAAACAGTCCAGGCCAGGAACATCCAACATGCTAGTGGCATTCCGGGCATACCCACTAGAGCCACGATTGTGTGTGGTGACCCACATAAATATTTACATAGACACAACCCATAATATCAGAGGAAGTGAGAGAGCCTTATGGGTCAGCCACAGGAAACCACATGGCAGGGTAACAAGTCAAACCATTTCAAGGTGGTTGAAACAGGTTTTGGAAGCTGCTGGAATTAACATTAATCTATTTAAATCTCATTCCACCAGGGCAGCATCCACATCATCGGCGGCCAGAATGGATGTGCCTGTGGACTTAATCCTCAAGAAAGCAGGATGGTCACGGGAAGCCACATTCCGAACATTTTATAATAAGCCGTTGGTGGAACCTGATATATTTGCAGTCAGCATTTTAGAAACTGCAAATATTTAATTTAAAGCCCGGGGGAGCTATTTTTCTTTTGTTATTGTTAATAAATACCGTTTTGTTTTCAAAACAGATTCATTGGTTGATTACAATAACACTTCCTTCCTCAAGAGCTTTCGGTAGTGAGTGTATAAAACTGTTACACGGTTTGAAATCACAGAGCTTTGAAATCTTCACGAAGTCACTCACGTGACTCCGAAGTAAAATAGTAAGATTAAACGAGAACTTACCAGTTTGAAGTTTGATCTGTATTTTATGAGGAGTTACGATGAGGGATTACGTGCCCTCCGCTCCCACCCTCATTAGATGGATCAAACCGATAAACTGATGTCTCTTTGTTCTTTACTATGTTACTTCAAATACGTGTCTGTCTGTGATTCCACACCGCTGCTTGGAAGCATGCCGCACCTGCGCCCTGAGCGGGCTTCTTCACGTAATCCCTCATCGTAACTCCTCATAAAATACAGATCAAACTTCAAACTGGTAAGTTCTCGTTTAATCTTACTATTAAATCTCTTTGAAATCAAACCTAAACAAAGAGTAAAACTCAAGAATGTCAGAAACACTCAGTGGATCAGGTAGCATCTGTGGGAAGAGAACCAAAGTCAGCATTTCAGGTCTTCTTCCACACTTACTGCCTCTCCTGCTGAATGTTACCAGCATTTTTTTTAATTACAGATTCCCAGCATCTATATATTATTCATGTTCAAAGTGTGAAACTAGCCCAAAGTAGTAGCTTTCTAATAATGCGTTTATGCAAAGTAAAATTAGTTGATAGCAGAAATTGCAAAGTCAATAAATCAAGCTAGTAGCAGAGAGATGCCACTACATATTCTTGTGCATCTTGAGGAGCATTTGTTGGCGATAGAAACATTTCATGAGCCTATGTTTTATCTCCTCATTTATTGCTTTGAGAAAGTTACATAATTAACACTGGCAATTTTAGGACAACATTTATTTGAATGCGTTAAAGACAGTAGTGACAAGTGCTAAATTGTCAGAGGTGACACCTTTCATATCAGATCTTAAACAAAGGTTCAATTCATCCTCTTATGTGAATGTAAAGGATGACACAGCCTTAGCTGAAGAGAAAACGGAACTCCTCATTTTCTTACCCAATATTAATCCTTGTCAGCATCTCAAAGATATAATCCAGTCACCATTAGATTGCTGTTTGTAGGTTCTCACTGGTCGCCGCGGACTCGGTGAAACAAAGTGCCTGTTTCCGCGCTGTATCTCTTTTTTTAAAATATTTTATTTTATTAGAAGTAAGTACAGTCATATGGCACCAAAGTGCCTAATATATATTTTCATAATACATTTTATGTACAACTTATTTTTTGTTTTTGTTACATTGAAAAAAGATGAGAATAAGAAAAATAAGTTAGATAGTAAAGGATAGAAAGATGTGAAATATATAGTGTGTGAAGAAAGAAAACGAGTAAATGAAGAAAGTTGAGAGAGAAAATAGTGAAAATAAAATAAAATAAAAAAGAAAAGGAGATCATTATTTATAATCTTGACCAACCCTCGTCCAGTCCTGAAACAGTTATTTTTTACAATTGTGTTGCACCATATGATTCCAAAAAAACGACGAATGGAGACCAACTCGTTATGAATTGGTCTGATTTATCCATTAGGAGGAATCGCATTTCCTCAAGATGAGCAGTGTCCAACATACTTCCCGCGCTGTATCTCTAAACACTAAACTCTAAGTTATGATGATAATATAAAGTACTAAAAGTTGATTAAGTGAGTGATGTAGAAAGAAGTGGTGAATGTCTTATTCTCCTCTACAAGGTCTAAGTGGATGTTGCGCACAGGCCACTGGACTGGGTCTTAAACCCACAAATCTCTGGGTCAGATGTGAGATTGGCATCAAAGTTATCAATCCAATTAGTTCCTAACATCAAAAGCCTTTTGTGGAAGAAAATTCAATTCTTGACATGGCAAAAGTCCTTCCTGCTTTCAGAACTAAAAAGTTCTAAAACTATTTCCCCATGTCTCATACCTACTGTCCACCTCATTGGTGACCCTCGGACTATCTTTGATTGGACTTTACTGGCATTACTTTTCACCAAACTACTCACTTGTCATTTATCTGTGCACCATAAACGGCCCGATTGTAATCATGTATTGTCTTTCTGCTGACTGGTTAGCATGCAAGAAAAGCAACTAAGCTTTTCACTGTACCTCGGTACACGTGACAATAAACTAAACTACTATTAAGAAATTTATAACTATCCTATGAATCCTTTTCAAATCACCCCTCAATCGTGCTGACTTAAGGTAACTTTAGTCAAATTTAAGCAACCAGTTTTTCATAACCGCACCCTTTGAAACCATGTGTCATTCCATCCAAATTGGCAGCAATTTCTCCAAGGCTGGTATATCCCTTTGCTGTGCAATGTCTTAAACTGAACACTGACCAGATGCAGTTTGTACCAGGCTTTACACAATAGAACTATATTGTTACAAAATGGGTTTGGGCTGATGTCAACATAAAATTGGTATTTTGTAAGTCGGCATGAATTTCTTGAGTTGCATTCAGTCATTCCATTTGAAAACACAAGCGGGTTAATTTCACCTTCACACCCTTAACACAGCTAACATTAATTTAATCAATATCAAAGTGTAAGTCAGGTAGGTTTTCACTCATTAGGGAGCACCATGAGCCAGTGGTATAACTTATTTCTGTCAGTCGCCAGTGATGATTACTAGTTGTAGACAAGTACTTGCAGCGTAACAATGCTTTCGAAATAATTTTAAAGCATAAATGATGTCAGCAAAATATTTCCACTATTCTTATGTTTGGTAATATTAAAAACATTTAGTTTGTTTTTCGTTCAGACTATCTATGTACTTAAAAGTCTGATCTTGGATGTGTATTTATTTGTATGTTTGTGTGTAATCACATCTTCTCGAAAAAACGACTCGCTAACGGTAAAATGTTCACATATTCCGGTTGGGAATGTCATGCTTTATTTCTCTCTGCCCTCTTTCTCTCTCTGCCCTCCTCCCTCTCTCTCTCTGCCCTCACTCTCTCTCTGCCCCCTCCCACTGTCTGCCATCTCCCTCTCTCTGCCCTCTCTCTCTGACCTCTCTCCCTCTCTCTGCCCTCCCTCTATCTCTGCCCCCTCCCTCTCTCCGCCCTCTCTCTCTCTCTGCGCTCTACCCTCTCTCTCTCACTCTGCCCCCTCCCTCTCTCTGCCCTCTCTCTCTCTTTCTCTATCCCCTCCCTCTCCCTCTCTAGCCGTGGATAGGGCGGGGGATGGAGTAAAAGGAGCGAATGAATAATATTAATATAATATCAAGGTGGGTGGTTAGTGTGTGTGTGATGCCACAGGCCACCCACCGCAACCGCGCATTGAGGGGACGGGACCCAACGGGTCCCACTTGGTCTAGTATAACCTTTAGTTAGACATTCAGCATTTAAAATGTTAAAAGCCATATGACTTTATTCTTATTTTTAGCTAAACATTAAATAAGTATATTTGCATGATGTAAATGTTACCATAATGGGAACTCCTCCAGAATGTTGGTGTTCTGATGCACCAAAGATGGAGCCCAAGGAAGGCGACTCTCTGCGTGCTGGTCCCAGAAATGGGTCTGCACTCTTTTAAATCTCTTTCTTTTCTGGACCTTATCTTGCTCTAAACATTATTCCCTTACCATGTATCTGTACACTGTGGATAACTTGGTTTAAATCATGCATAGTTTAGTTTAGTTTAGAGATACAGCACGGAAACAGGCCCACCGAATCCACGTCGACCAGCGATCCCCGTACACTGCCTTCAGATGCAGTTTGTACCAGACTTTGCACAACGTATTATTTTTTTTGCTGAACAAAAAAGCTTTACACAGTACCTCGGTACACATGATAATAACTACACTAAACTGATCGAGTTTGTTTTTCTGAAGTAATTGCTTGATAATGTATTGTGCTTGCTGATAAGTGTAGCCGAGTGTGCTCTCTCAACTCCTGTTAGTTGGCAGTGGACTTGATTTTCACCAGTTTTACTGTTAGGAATGAGAGATTGCTGCTTTAAATATTGAGAATGGCTGGAAATATCCCAAATTGACCATGGAAGGATCTTCCCACAAGACGTATTCCTTTGGGATTAATTTTTGTCAGGCTGTATATGCGAAGATGCATAATATAAATGCAAGACTTAATCCAATCTTTCATAAATCACTACATTAAATGATAAACAATTTCCTAAATTTAATTTTTACATATATATTTAAAAACCCCACAGTTTGAGAAATAGCAACCTTCCAGGTGATTTACTTTATTATATGTATAGGAGCATTCGGCCCATCAAGTCCACTCCACCATTCAATCATTGCTGATTTATCTTTTCTTCTCAACCACATTCTCCTGCCTTCTCCCCAAAACCCCTGACACCCGTTCTAATCAAGAATGAGTTCCAACATTAACATTATGAAATGTTAGCTGCAGTTCAACAGCTTCTGACTGGTGAGAAACAGTGATGAGGCATTTAGAATGATGTCATGCCAAAGGAAAAGGTTACATCAGAGTGATCACCTGACAAATTGACCACAAAGAGTGTATCAACAACTTTGCAGTTGATTAATGGTTGATCAATTGTACAGTCATGTCTCACTTTAGCTCTGTTTGTGCTTTAGGTAAGAGATAGGGAAAAAACTTTTGCTGGAAATGATTTTGACCCTGCTGTTAAATGGTCTTGGAGCATAGAGCTTCCTAATTGAATTATTTTGGCATCAGCAGGCTGGTATATCTATCTTCAAGAAAAAACGTAATTGGGGTAAAATGACCCGAATGGTGTGATCCAGTGACGTGAATAATATTTGTAGACAATTCCAAAGCATAAATTGACTCAATTTATACCTGATCTGACTAGCAATTTCAGTTCATGAAATGCAGGTCACATGAATCATTCAGACATGATCTATTTAACAATCGCAATGAAAAAAAACCCCATCAGTAACAGAACAAAAAAAAATACTACTGTTTTACATTTTTAGTTTGAACAAGAATAGATATTGTAAAGTATGTAGAGTCATAGTATCATAGAGTCGTAAGCGTGAAAACAGGCCACACTAACCAACATGTTTCATCTACACTTGTCCCACTATTCCTGTGTCTGGCCCATATCCCTCCAAACCCGTCCTATCCATGTACCTGTCTAATTGTTCCTTAAACTTTTCCAAGACCCTGCCTCAACTACCTCCTCTGGCAGCTCGTTCCATACACTTACCACCTATTGAATAATACTTCGACCACATACTTTATACCTGTACTAAGACTTTGCTTCACTATATACAAGCAGTGATTTCATGATTTTTTTTTACAAGATTTTGGCTGACATTTATGGAGAGATATAAATGTTTTGAACTGCACTTAAGAATTCATCCTGGTCCATTTAGCATTCAAAAGTATTTGCAATGACCTGTTACAATCGGTTGTTTCAAATGTAAAATGAGATAAGGTGCAGAAAGATTGGTTGATTTACTATATATCAAATCACGGGCATCTGATGGGTTAGTGCAGTTCAATGATTTGTAGTTTAATATGTTAAGGCATCTTAGTTTGTATTCAACACAATGTTCTGTGGCGTATGTGGCATACACACACCAAAGATTTTAAATTGCTGGGTAGGATGGGGTCTCTTCATGTGTATAGTTCACATTAGTGATGGAAATGCGTTTTAGGAACTAGGGGTAAGCTAAGGTCCGTGAGGCTGAGGCTGAGGTTGGGAAGGAAGGGGGGGGGAGGACATTTTTTTTAATGTGCGGTCATACCCATGTAAGAGTACAAGAATGCATAACTTGTTTATTGTGCATTTGTAATACAGTTTATTGTGTATTATATGTCATAGCTGCTTTCTTGCATCTCTCTCTCTCTGGACGGGAGGAGACCGATTTATTGATTGGACAGGAATTTTAAGGGAAGCTGGTCGGTGATTGGTCACAACGGCCCTCGGAGACTGTGTCTGATTGGCCGCCGAGTGACCAGCGCATTATGTGATCGGACGCAATGCCCTTGGAGAGCGAAAGTCAGAGAAACACAGCGAGAGAGGGAATGAGCGAGGGAGGGAGGGAGGGAGGGAGGGAGGGAGGGAGGGAGGAGAGAGAGGGGGGAGAGAGAGAGGAGAGAGAGAGAGAGAGAGAGAGAGAGAGAGAGAGAGAGAGAGAGAGAGAGAGAGAGAGAGAGAGAGAGAGAGAGAGAGAGAGAGAGAGAATAATAAAATAACATGGGTGAATGACTTTACCTGCATTCTTTTATTTTTCTCCCATGAATTTTATTCAAAGGAACGCGGAGTCATTAATACTTGGTCAAAACACAATTACATTTACTGAGGAATGTGGATCGATGTATTGATGACACATTGTATAACTATGTGTTAAATACTGGCTGTTAACAAGTGCTAATAGTGGTAGTCAACAAGTCGTTTTCGTCTCATGGCCAGTGCAGCATGTTTCGTTGTAACGATTATCCATGGTCGTTTTTTTTAAAAATCCGTATTTAACAACTAACTCCCTTCTAGTACAGAAATTGGACATAAACTGTAAACTGAAAATTATGGGAATGCCGTCCCCCTGCATACTGGTTCCAATAAATCTATTTAAATCCTGCCCTCCGAGTTAGATACCATGAGCTGATTTAATCTACTTTTGGACCTGCCTGTAATGGAATTATTTGTCGCACAACCTCAACAGTAGACTTTTATCATCTCCAGTAACTTTAAGGCAGACTACCATGTAGAATCCATGACCAAAATGGTCAATAAAACTTGATACCGAACAACGATTATAGTTAGGAAATAAATCATGTTGTTGCCAAATCATGTCACCATTTGGAAACTTTCAACTTCTATTTAATTTAGTTTAGTTTAGTTTAGAGATACACTGCGGACACATGCCCTTCGTCCTACTGAGTCAGCACTGACCTGCGATCCCCACACACTAACGCTGCCCTACACACACTAGGGACAATTTACATTTATACCAGGCCAATGAACCTACAAGCATGTTCAACTTTTGAAGTGTGGAAGGAAACTGAAGACCTCGGAGAAAACCTACGCAGGTCAAGGGGATAATGTACAACGCCATACAGACAGCATCCGGAGTCGGGATCGAACCCGGGTCTCTGGCGCTGTAAGCGCTGTAAGGCAGCAACTCTACCGCTTTGCTACCATTCCACCATTTCTTGTATATTGAGTCAAAGAATGACAGTGTGGAAACCCTTTGGCGCAACTTGCCCACATCGACCAACATGTCCCAGCTACACTAGTCCCACCTGCCTGCGCTTTGTCCATATCCCTCCAAACCTGTCTTATCTATGCACCTATCTGTTTCTTAAATATTGGGATAGTCCCAGCCTCAACTACCTACTCTTAAGAAAGGTTTTGGCCCGAAACGTTGCCTATTTCCTTCGCTCCATAGATGCTGCTGCACCCGCTGAGTTTCTCCAGCTTTTTTGTGTTACCTACTCTGGCAGCTTGTTTCACACACCCACCCTTTGTGTGAAAATAAATCTAAATCTCCTATATCTTATAAGTTTTGAAAATGTCCAAGTTTCAAGAAGACTTGATGTTCCCACGGAACTGAAATAATGCCCCCTAAAACATGCAGGCAAAGAGAAACTTGAGTTAAATTATTGCACAGTTGAATTGATTTTAGCGGGGATGGTAATGGGGAAGCTACAATATGTTTGGATTAGGGACTGGAAAAAATATTAGGCTGGGTTCCCATTCCTGATTGTTATCTCCCATCAGCTAATAAGTGCCTAGCAGGATTAAACTCAGCTATACTCAGATGGAAATTCTGACAAGCTGTTTAGGCTCAAGAATTGCTGTCTGGATGAGGTAACAGGGATATCATACCTGAGTTTGGGAGAAAAAGAGGGAGATCTTTATAACATACAAACCTGCTGACAACTGCAGGTCGGCTATTATCATGTTCATCACTTTAAGCTGCATGTTCTTGCAGCATGTGCTAATCAGCAAATGGATATCTTTGTATTATATGAGGGAGAGTTGGCTGTGAACGGTGATATTATCCTAAAGTTTCAATTACTGACCCTGCTTCTGTTTTATTTCATGTCTGGCACAAATGGCTGTCAGTAGAGTAAAACACAAGGCTAATTCTAGTGCAGAATTACACCAAAGCACTTAAACCTAACAGTAATACATCAGCAGCGCTGTGAAAGGCATTACAGCATAAAATTTGTATGAGCCCAATATTATAGTGAGTAGGCCTTCAGATCTTGGAGAGAAAAAGGGTAGCACGGTGGCGCAGTGGTGGTAGAGCCTCACAGCGCCAGAGACCCGGGTTCGATCCCAACTATGGGTGCTGTCTGTACAGAGTTTGTACGTTCTCCCAATGACCTGCGTGGGTTTCTCCGAGATCTTTGGGGTTCCTCCCACACTCCAAAGATGTACAGGTTTGTAGATTAATTGGCTTGGTATAATTGTAAAGTGTCCCTAGTGTGAGTAGGATTGTGTTAATGTGCAGGGATCGCTGGTCGGGGTGGACTCGATGTGCTAAAGGACTTGTTTCCATGCTGAATCTCTAAACTAATCTCAACTAAACATCACAAACAAAGATAAAAACTTCAGGCACAGCAGATTTATTATGAGTTCTAACTGGTAGACCAACATTTTTCAAATATTAAACCATTTTATGGTCAGCAGAGACATTGTGGGCTGAAGGGCCTGTTCCTGAGCTGCACTATTCTCTGTTGTATGTTCTGGCACTAACACATTGAGAGCTTCTGCTAGAGAAGCAACGGATGAACTTGAAGGCAAAAATCTCCCAGCAGATTTAAATGAAGTTCTTTGTTTTCCGTAGAGATATGTTATCTAGAATGTGTAATGCCTATAGCACACATTGACTCAGTCTGCTTGGATTCTGTAACAGTGAAAACAACATTGAATGGTTGCTTTGGATCCAGCCTTTGAAGTGTTTGTTTACATTATACACTGAGTTCCAAAATTTGGGATTAGTGTGGGCCTGTGCTCGTAAGAGCACAAAGATATTTGTAGAATGGATATATCAGATCAATTACTTGACACACTTGCATTCATAGTTTCAGAGGAAGACTTATAATGTTGCACTGGATATATAAGGGTATTATATAAAAGTGTTGCTTTAAGCCTGTTAAGTCTTTAAGTACATTGCCATGTCACTGACAGCTCGCTGAGAGGTTGTTTCAGTAAAGTTTCCAGTCCGTCTGCAGGGCCATTAGAATGCATTTCCGTTCTCATTTGGCTTTTCTAGGGTATTGATGAGTTTGTTCACCCCTTCACATGATAGTCAGAGAACTGAAATACCACTTATTAGTGTTTGTACATACAAAGATGAGTATACCAAGTTGAAAGGACTCAGGTTATATGAAGGGAGACAAAGTGAACTAGGGAACCCCAAAAGTTTAGTTTAGAGATACAGCATGGAAACAGGCCCTTCGGCCCACCGAGTCCGCACCGACCAGCGATCACCCCATATACTAGCACTATCCTACACTCAAGAGACAATTTACAATATTACTGAGGCTAATTAACCTACAAACCTGAATGTCTAACCGGAGTACCTGGAGAAAATCCTCGTGCTTCACTGGAAGAACTTTCAGAGAGCACCAGTAGACAGGATTGAACACAAGTTTCTGGTGCTCTAAGGTAGCAACTGTAACCTTACACCACTGCATCACCCTAAACATGTTTAGGATGTGTGGTCAAAAAGAAGTACTGCCGAACAAGGCTAAAGCACAGTGAATTGGGGTTAGATACTTATTTGGACCTAATATTGACAACTTGACAGAAAGTAAAGTATGTAAATAAACTGATTGTGACTAATTGGATGCCCTGGATGAATGAATGAATGATTGAATGAATGAATGAATGAATGATTGATTGAATGAATGAATGGATGAATGAATGAATGGATGAATGAATGATGAATGAATGAATGAATGCATGAATGACTGATGAATGGATGAATGGATGATACACGTGACAGATCACAGTGCTATTCTTCGTTTTTTCATGCAATGAGTCGCTACATAAAGGGCACTGACAAAATATCCCATTTTAACACAAACCATTTTTAACACATTCCATTTGTGGTCCCTTTGGTTCTCGGCGGTTCCCCCACGCCGGGTTCTCCTTTGTTCTCCCTCTATTAGTGGTTGTGTCTCAGCTGTATGTAATCTATATCAATGGAATGGCTGAGGAGACCAAATATCATCATTCCAGGTTTTCTGGGGTTATGATTTCACAATCCCAGGTGGAATTATGAAAAATTCCATGTCTAGATAGGATTGAGAGTACAGAAGAGGATGTAAAGAAGCTTCAATGGGATTTAGACAATGAGTTCCAAGTGAGTTGTTAAGAACATAGCAGATTGGAATGCAGAATGGAAAAATATGAGCTCATCTACATTGATGCACCATATTTATTAAATGGTGAGAGATTGGGTTGGGTTGGTATTCAAAGGGACCCATGTGTATCTATATGCAAATGAATGAAGGCCAACATCAAGAATTAAGAAGGCGAATAGTTTGTTAACCTTCATTTGAGAATGATTTGTAATAGCAGCGCATTTGGAAAGCAATGACAGGATCGGTACAAGTCAGCATGGATTTATGAAGGGGAAATCATGCTTGACTAATCTTCTGGAGTTGTTTGAGGATGTAACAAGTAGGATGGATGAGGGAGAGCCAGTGGGTGTGGTGTATTCCGGACTTTGAAAAAGCCTTTGACAAAGTCCCACACAAGAGATTGATGTGCAAAATTAGAGCACGTGGTATTGGGCGTAGTGTATTGACATGGATAGAGAACAGGATGGCAGACAGGGAGCAAAGAGGAGAAATTAACGGGTCCTTTCCAGAATGGCAGACAGTGACTAGTGGCGTGCCGCAAGGCCCGGTGCTGGGACCCCAGTTGTTCACAATGTATATTAATGATTTATACGAGGAAATTAAGTTTGCGAATGACACAAAGCTGGGTGGCAGTGTGAGCTGCGAGGAGGATGCAGGGTGACTTGGATAGGTTGGGTGAGTGGGCAGAAGCATGGTAGATGCAGTATAATGTGGATAAATGTGAGATTATCCACTTTGATGGCAAGAACAAGAAGGCAGATTATAATCTGAATTCTGTTCGATTAGGAAAAGGGGAGGTTCAACAACACCTGGGTGTGTTTGTACATCAGTCACTGAAAGTAAGCATGCAGGTACAGCAGGCAGTGAAGAAAGCTAATGGCATGTTGCCTTTCATTGCAAGGGGATTTGAATTTGGGAGCAAGGAGGTCCTACTGCAGTTATACAGCGCCCTGATGAGACCACAGCTGGAGTATTGTGTGCAGTTTTGGTTTTTATTGAATGAGTGCAGCGTAGATTCATCAGGTTAATTCCCGGGATGGCGGGACAGACATATGATGAAAGAATTGGTCGACTGGGCTTGTATTCAATGGAATAAGCGAGTTTGGTATTCTGAAAAACGCCAGGAATCATGGGATTTGTCAAAGGTCAGTCGTTATAAAGCAAAAGGGAACGAAGCACTTGCTGTACAAACAGTGTATAAATTCTTATCTTTATTCAAAATGATGTGTAAAAATATATTTAATCTGAGGAACGGGGGTGCCAGGTAGCGGGAGAGCAGGGTGTAACAGCAAATGCGAGTGGGAGACAGGGGAGAGCGCGCACACAGACCCGCACTTCATCTGCAGCCAGGATCGAACCCGGGTCCTCGGCACCGCCAGCACGGCTGAGCCGCCACTGGACCGCCCCGGACGAATACGTCCAGATCGACCCCGGACCGACGGGGCACTGGCGGCCCCAGGCCCACAGTCAGTGCGGCGAAGAAGCGGCAACTGCAGCCCAACCCCGCTCCATCCTCCCCGACGGGCCATGGACCACCAGCCGCACCCCCCGCCCCACCCAGCGGCTGCCGGCCAACCTCCCCGGCGCCGGCGAAAGCACCCGTAGTCGGGATGGAAACCGGGTCTCTGACGCTGTAAGGTAGCAACTCCACCGCTGTGGCACCATGCTGTTGACTGGAGGCAAGACAGGTGGGATCCCATATCGTATAAGAAAGGACCATTAACAAAGTGTAGTACATCTTTGTGACATGTAGATTCTCAATGGATCCAGTATTGGAAAATGGGAGGTAGGCAAAAGTGCTGGAGAAACTCAGCGGGTGCAGCAGCATCTATGGAGAGAAGGAAATAGGCAACGTTTTGGGCCAAAACCCTTCTTCAGACTCCATAGTAGACAAATGGGCCTTGGTTCCAGACCAGCCAATTTGGGAGATTATGTAGAGAAAGTGCATAAAACAGTTTTATGTCTCCCCTAGCAACCTGCATCAAACGGAAAGCAGAACCACCTGCTCAGACTCTGAAGAAGGATTTAAGGAAACAAATGTGTGAGTAAGAAGGTGGATAGGTCAACGCAGCACAGGACAACACCTCCATCCAGCACTAGGGCGCTGAGGAGGTTAAACCTGGTGCAACCAAACTTTGAAACCAGACTGGAGCAGAGAAAGTGGACCCAATATAAGCAAAGGTAGAAACAAAATGCTGGAGTAACTCAGTGGGATCGACAGCATCTCTGGAGAGAAGGAATGGGTGACATTTCGGGTCGAGATCCTTCATAGAAACATAGAAACATAGAAAATAGGTGCAGGAGTAGGCCATTCGGCCCTTCGAGCCTGCACCACCATTCAAATGATCATGGCTGATCATCCAACTCAATATCCTGTACCTGCCTTCTCTCCATACCTCCTGATCCCTTTAGCCACAAGGGCCACATCTAACTCCCTCTTAAATAAAGCCAATGAACTGGCCTCAACTACCTTCTGTGGCAGAGAGTTCCAGAGATTCACCACTCTCTGTGTGAAAAATGTTTTTCTCATCTCGGTCTGAAAAGACTTCCCTCTTATCCTTAAACTGTGGCCCCTTGTTCTGGACTTCCCCAACATCGGGAACAATCTTCCTGCATCTAGCCTGTCCAACCCCTTAAGAATTTTGTAAGTTTCTATAAGATCCTCCCTCAATCTTCTAAATTCTAGCAAGTACAAGCCGAGTCTATCCAGTCTTTCTTCATATCAAAGTCCTGACATCCCAGGAATCAGTCTGGTGAACCTTCTCTGTACTCCCTCTATGGCAAGAATGTCTTTCCTCAGATTAGATCAAAACTGTACGCAATACTCCAGGTGTGGTCTCACCAAGACCCTGTACAACTGCAGTAGAACCTCCCTGCTCCTATACTCAAATCCTTTTGCTATGAATGCTAACATAGCATTCGCTTTCTTCACTGCCTGCTGCACCTGCATGCCTACTTTCAATGACTGGTGTACCATGACACCCAGGTCACGTTGCATCTCCCCTTTTCCTAATCGGCCACCATTTAGATGATAGTCTACTTTCCTGTTTGTGCCACCAAAGTGGATAACCTCACATTTATCCACATTATACTGCATCTGCCATGCATTTGCCCACTCACCCAACCTATCCAAGTCTACTTGCAGTCTCCTAGCATCCTCCTCACAGCTAACACTGCCCCCCAGCTTAGTGTCATCCGCAAACTTGGAGATGTTGCATTTAATTCCCTCGTCCAAATCATTAATATATATTGTAAATAGCTGGGGTCCCAGCACCGAGCCTTGCGGTACCCCACTAGTCACTGCCTGCCATTGTGAAAAGGACCCGTTTACTCTTACTCTTTGCTTCCTGTCTGCCAGCCAGTTCTCTATCCACATCAATACTGAACCCCCAATACCGTGTGCTTTAAGTTTGCATACTAATCTGTTATGTGGGACCTTCTTTAGACTTCAGGCCAATAAAAGCATTTTCAGTCATAAAAGAAAGATTTTTTTCAAGTGGGTGATGCATATACGAAAATATTCAAAAAAAGGAGGGGGAGCAGAAACATGGAATTATTTTCTGGCCAGCCTGATATTGGAAGTAGGGAAGATGCTAAGATTCTCTCTTAAAATATTTGGAAAACAATGACAGAATTAGCCAGATGCTGTGTGAATTTATTAAAAGGAAATCATGCTTGACAAATTTGTTCATATTTTTAATGAAGATGGATGGGGCAGGTTTGGAGGGACATGTACCAAATGCTGGTAGGTGGGATTAGTGTAGATGGAACATGTTGGCCGGTGCAGGCAAGTTGGGCTAAAGAGCCTGTTTCCACACGATATCACTCTATGTCTCTCTGAATGGATGGGGAGAATCAGTCGATGAGGTGTATTTAGAACTTTCAAAAGGCTTTCAATAAGGTCCCGCAAAGAGATCGAGGTATAAAAATAACACACATGGGATCAGGGGTAACGCATTGTAATGGGCAGAGAGTGAGTTGACACATAGGAAACAAAGAGTAGGAATACTCAGGGGCTTAACAGAGTGGCAGGCAACATCCAAAGCATAATGATAGGCTTCAGAGCTGGGACCAGAGTGATTGGCAATGTATATTGATGATTTAGAGGAGGGAATCGATTGTAATTTCTCCCAGTTTGTGTATGACACAGAGCTGGGTGATGTGGAGGGTGTGCTGCAAAGAGTTTTGAGTTTCTCGGGAGGTACAGTTGTGGTTAGGACAGACTGAGGGTGTAGGCCGATGCATGGCAGATGCAATATAATAAGTGAGATCATCATTAGTGGAAAAAACAGGAAGGCAGATTATCATTTGAATGGTGATGGATTGGAAAAGGGGCTGGTGCAATATTAACAAGTGTCCTTGTGCACCTGACAACCGAGGTGAGTGTGCAAGTGAAGCAGGTGATTAAGAAGGCAGAAGGCATGTTGTGCTTCAGTGAGGAGAAACAGGAATAAATCAGTGCAATTATACGGGGGAATGTTGAGACTACACGTTGACAGCTGTGTGCAGTTGGTATCTCCTTATCTGAGGAAAGGTGTTTTTAATATGAACAGAGTGCAGCAAAGGTTCACCAGGCTGATTCCTGGAACTGCAGCCTTCACATATGCAGAGAGATAGGTACTATTAGGCTCAAAAGAAAAAGACACAAATTGCTGGAGTAACTCAGCAGGTCAAGCTGCATTTCTGGAGAACATGGATAGGTGACATTTCAGGTCTTCAGATGTCATCTATCAATGTTTTTTGGGTTCGATCCCGACTACAGGTGCTGTCGGTACGACGTTTGTACGTTCTCATTGTGAACGCCTGGATTTTCTCTGGGTGCTCTGGCTTCCTCCCACACTCCCAAGATGTATAGGTTGTAGGTTAATTGTAGGTTAATTGTAAATGATAAAATTGTAAATTGTCCCTGGTGTGTCGGACAATGCTCGTGGACAGAGTGATCACTGGTTGGCATGGTCCTGTTTCTTAAAAGTCTGAAGTCTAAAGGCAGTTTAGGCTCAACGAGCTAAAAGAAATACCTCTACTTTGAATTTCCATGTTTCTATGCTTGGACCTCCTGCCCACGTATGCTGATCCAAATGGGAAGTCATCGATGTATATGTGGCCAAAAATAACTTGATGAAGGTCTATGGAAAATCGTGGCAGGTCCTTCTGGATAATTTGCTATTTGTATATGATTCCCAACAACCAAGAATTAACGGCAAACTGAATCATGAGTTCCAAGAAGTGCTGGAAGATGTGGCAACAGTAAAGCACAAAGAAGGTTCAGATAAAATAGCAACCGATAATCTGGGAAGTTTCATCAGAGTCATAGAGTTGCACAGAATAGAGTTGCACAGAATGTATTGACTCCAGTTATACCGCACGCTGCCTTGGCAAGGCCAGCAGCATAATCCAGGATGAGTCACACCCTGGCCACTCCCTCTTCTCCCATCTCCCATCGGGCTAAAGTTATAGAAGCGTGAAAATGCACACCTCCAGATTCAGGGACAGTTTCTTCTCAACTGTGATTAGGTAACTGAATCATTCTACCACAACTAGAAAGTAGAGCTGAACTACCAGCTACCTCATTGATGACCCTTGGACTATCCTTGATCGGACTTTGCTGGCTTTACCTTGCACGAAACATTATTCCCTTATCATGTATCTATACACTGTAAATGCCTCAATTGTAATCATGTATAGTCTTTCTGCTGACTGGTTAGCACGCAACAAAAGCTTTTCACTGTACCTCGGTGCACGTGATAATAAAGTAAACTGAACTGATAAACTAAACTGAACTCCCCTTGAACACATGTACTCTGCTCTTCCACATGGAAAAGTTTTCTTATCTACTCCATCTGTGCCTCTGAGTATTTTGTACACATCCATCAGATTCTCCTTTAGCCTCATTTGCTCCAAGGGAAGCAAACCAAGCTCATAGAAGCATAGACAATAGGTGTAGGAGTAGGCCATTCAGCCCCACGAGCCAGCACCGCCATTCAATAGGTTCATGGCTGATCATCCAGAATCCATAATCCCCAGTTTCCTAAACCATCTGCCCATAAGCTTTTCCCTTAGGGGTTCTGTTAGTCCTAAGGGAAGAGCTATAATATCTAACTTTCAGAGAGTGGTCTTGAATAGCTCCCCAGTGGTGAATGGGCCTCCACTGGCCTTCTGAGAATGGCAGAGAATTCAAAAAATTTGTTCACAACTTGTAGGGCGAGATGGCCTGTTTCCGTGCTGTGATGTTAAATGTTTTTCATCATCTCAGTCCTCCACTGCCTTCTAAGAGAATTCCAGATTCACCCCTTCATTCTTAAACCCCTTATTGTGACCCCTAGTTCTGGACTTCCCCAACATCGGGAACATCTTTCCTGCATCTAGTCTGTCCTCATAAATGAATCACTATCCATCCCAGACAACATACTGGTGAATCTCCTCTGCATCCTCTTGAGTTCAGTGCTGAGGGAGATGGACAGCCAGCATTCAGTATGGACACTGGAGAGGTATTATTGACACAGGCTCTGTTTGGAGTAATTGGAGATGGGAACAAATTAAATACACACCAAAATTCATTTTTCAATTATGGGTTAATAACAGCAAAAAAACTTATACTTAAATTTTGGAAAAATGCTAATATACCAACATTTAAAACGTGGATCAGTAATATGCTGGACACAGCACATTTGGAAGAACTGAGACTCCTCCTAATAGACAAACAAGACCTATTCTTAAGGAGTTGGTCCCCATTTATTGATTTCTTGGATTCATGTGGTGACATAGTATCATGAAAACCAACAGTTTCAGGCATGGGTGAAAGATGATTTAGAATATTAAAAAAAAACCCCATCTCACTGTGGCAATGGAATAATCTCCCTCCTGCTTTCCTTCTTCACTTATTCCTTCTCTTTCACTTTTTCTTTATTGGTTTTTCACCCACGCTCACTAATCTATTCTTCACTTTTCACAACCTCTTTTTCCTCTCTCCTTTCTCACTTCTCTCTTTAAAAAAAAAAGGGAAGTTGTAAGAGAATGTAATACGTTAACATCGTTTTTGTCCCAATGCATTGTACTCACTTCTAATAAATAAAATATAAAAAAAAAAAAAAATTGACACAGGCTCTGCTGATTTAGTCACAGCCAGTCAGGGGACCTGTGGGGGGACCAAAGCTGTATTCGTAAAGAGATTGTGCATTTGTTATTTCGTACACAAAGTGAACAGTTTTCTATTAGTTTAGTTTAGAGGTACTGCGCAGAAACAGGCCCTTTGGCCCACCGCGTCCGCGCCGAACAGCTATCCCCGTACACTGACGCTATCCTATACACTAGGGACAATTGGCAAATTTTACCAAAACCAATTAACCTACAAACCTGTATGTTTTTTGAGAGTGGGAGGAAACCAGTACCCAGAGAAAACTCATGCAGGTCACGGGGAGAACATACAAACTCCCTACAGACAAGCACCCGTAGTCAGGATTGAACTTAGGTCACTGGCGCTGTAAGGCAGCATCTCTATCGCTGCACCACTGTGCCGTTTTATGATGCAAGCCACCCAGGCTAGGTAATGTATTAGTCTTTAGCCCCACTAGGCTGCCTAATATTAATTCCTCTGCCTTCCTATCTACCTGGTCAAGAAATTTTGACAACATTTTTCACATTCACGTTCTATATACAGTATCTTATTTTAGTGTGGGTAGACACAAAATGGTAGACACAAAATGCTGGAGTAACTCAGCGAGACAGGCATCATCTCTGGAGAGAAGGAATGGGTGACGTTTCGGATCTAGACCCTTATTTTTGAGTAATCTGTAAACTTATTAATCATGCTTTGTACATTCTCATCAAAATCAATTAAATAAATCACATAACAATAAGCCCACCACCGACCCCTGTGGCACACATCTAGTCATCATCATCATCGCGGTCACTCGAAACGAGTATGACTGTCCTCTCCATAGGGTCGGCTACTTGTGGGTCTGCAGATGTCTGTGGAGGCCAATCCGCGATCCACACATCTTGGTGCAACGTTGGCAGTGGAGACTGGTGGTGGTTGGTAGTCATCAAACCTCCTTTTGTCTCTCCTTACAAAGAAACATAGAAACATAGAAAGTAGGTGCAGGAGTAGGCCATTCGGCCCTTCGAGCCTACAGCCACATTCAATATGATCATGGCTGATCATCCAACTCAGTATCCTGTACCTGCCCTTCTCTCCATACCCCCTGATCCCTTTAGCCACAAGGGCCACATCTAACTCCCTCTTAAATATAGTCAATGAACTGGCCTCAACTACCCTCTGTGGCAGAGAATTCCAGAAATCCACCACTCTCTGTGTGAAAATTGTTTTTCTCATCTCGGTCCTAAACGATTTTCCCCTCTATCCTCAAACTGTGACCCCTTATCCTGGACTTCACCAACATCGGGAACAATCTTCCTGCATCCAGCCTGTCCAACCCCTTAAGAATTTTGTAAGTTTCTATAAGATCCCCCCTCAATCTCCTAAATTCTAGCAAGTACAAGCTGAGTCTATCCAGTCTTTCTTCATATGAAAGTCCTGCCATCACAGGAATCAGTCTGGTGAACCTTCTCTGTACTCCCTCTATGGCAAGAATGTCTTTCCTCAGATTTGGAGACCAAAACTGTACGCAATACTCCAGGTGTGGTCTCACCAAGACCCTGTGCAACTGCAGTAGAACCTCCCTGCTCCTATACTCAAATCCTTTCGCTATGAAAGCTAAAATACCATTCGCTTTCTTCACTGCCTGCTGCACCGGCATGCCTACTTTCAATGACTGGTGTACCATGACACCCATGTCTCGTTGCATCTCCCCTTTTCCTAATTGGCCACCATTTGGATTATATTCTACTTTCCTTTTTTTGCCACCAAAGTGGATAACCTCACATTTATCCACATTATACTGCATCTGCCATGCATTTGCCCACTCACCCTTATGGTTCAGCCGCTTAGTCTCTGCGACATGGCATGGTTCCATTTCGTGATGTGCAGCTACATCCTGCACGGATTTCCTCCAGGAGTGCCTGTCTAGTGCAATGTGCTCCCAGTTGCTTGATGTGATGTGGAACACCTCTAGTCACAGGCCCCCATTCTGAAGCACGACCTTCCACTATCACTCTTTGCTTCCTACCATTAAGGCAATTCTATTCGCTCGCTCTCCCTGAATCCCATTCAATTTAACTTTCTGGACTCATCTTTTCATCAAAAAGGGTGAACTGCAGAAAGAAGCTTGAGGTAGGCATGCCTCCTCCTTCAAAACAGGACTATGCTGCTGGGACAAGCCTGAGATTGCCAGCATCGTCGCACTTGCTCTCTGACAGTGAGGGATAGTGCCCCTACACAGTCCGCAACTCTTACCACTGTAAATTGAATAAAACGTGTGAGTTCACGCTACTGCGAGTGTTGGTGTGGTCACTGCCAAACGCGCCATCGTCCCCAATGCCACATCCCCTATCACACGTGTAGCATTCCTACTGTGGAAAATTGAGCTGCAGTGCTGCCCAATTCTCAGTCGCATTTCTGCTATGACTGTAATCTCCCAGTCCCCTAAACTAATCTGCACCCTGCATTCATCCATCTTACCGGTTAAGCTTCTTCCATTAAAAATGAATGCAGTTTAAACCGTCGGTCTTTCCACTCTCTTTGCCGTGCTCCTGGTCTGTCAACTAAACGTGTTCATAAGTTCTAGGAGCTAATTTAGGCAATTTGGCCCATTAAATCTACTCCGCCATTCAATCATGGCTGATCTATCTTTCACTCTCAACTCTATTCTCCTGCCTTCTCTCCATAACCACTGACACCCTTACATGCTCTTGCTCTCATTCTTGCCCTCATTGATCGCAATACATGCCCATAATTTCTCTTCAGCCTCTTTTCTGCTCTGTGACCCAACCCCCTGCCAATCTAGATTAAACATTCCCAGCTAGCACCAGCAAATTTCCCTTCTAGGGTAATGGTCCTCTCCCGAGGTCAGATGCAACCTTTCCCCTTTTGCACAGGACACCTCTGCTCCAGAAGAATTCTCAATGATCCAAGAACCTGAATCCCTGCCCCCAGCAGCATCCCCTCAGTCACGTAATCTGGTGGCTTCACTCTCCAATTCTGCCCTTAGTAGCACATGGCACTGGCGGTAATTCAGAGATTATTATCCATGAGCTCCTGCTTTTTAACCTCTTTCCCTACTCTGCATGTCCATTTTATTTGCTGACGATATATATGTTGGGAAAAACACTGTCACATATTCTGTTGCTTTAAATGGTCCAATGCCGTAATACACCTACACGCACCTACAGGTGGTCACAGTGGCACAGCTGTAGAGTTGCTGCCTTACAGCGAATGCAGCGCTGGAGACCCGGGTTCGATCCTGACTTCGGGTACTGTCTGTGTGGCGTTGTACGTTCTCCCCGTGACCTGCGTGGGTTTCAGTTTCCTCCCACACTCCAAAAGACGAACATGCTTGTAGGTTCATTGGCCTGGTATAAATGTAAATTATCTCTAGTGTGTGTAGGGTAGCGCTAGTGTGCGAGGATTGCTGGTCGGTGCGGTCTCTGTGGGCCGAAGGGCCTGTGTCCGCGTTGTATCTCTAAACTAAACTAAACTAAATAGAAGTTGAAAGTGTCAAAACGGTAACACGATTTGGCAACAATATGACATATTTTTTTAACTATAATCGTTAGTTCTGTATTAAGTTTTATTGGCCATTTTGGGCATGGATTTTACATGGTAGTCTGGCTTAAATTTACTGGAGATGATAAAAGTCTACTCCTGTGGAGGTTGTGCGACCAACAATTCCCTTACAGGCAGGTCCAAAACCAGGTGGGCCAAAGGGCCTGTTTCTGCGCTGTATCTCTAAACGAAACTAAACTAAATTAACTAAACACTTTCTGCCACCTCTCCCATCATAGATCTCATCATAGAAGAGACCTGTTGGCCGGTGTGGACAAGTTGGGCCGAAGACCTGTTCCCACACTATCAGACTGTAGACTCTATGACTCTCTATGAGGTCAAAATAATGCCTACTTCCCTCTCACATTTGTGAGAAAACTACAATGAATAAGCACACACGTCATTCCGAGGTGGATAACTGACCATCCAGATGTCCCACAAATAATATTTCAGTCTAGTTATAGATATATATGTGTTAGTTTGCAGTCGTTGTGACTAGCACTCTGAGGCATGATATCTACTTTGTTATAAGGCATGTTAAGTCATCATTTTTAAAATGAGTAATGCAATAAAATAAAATCAGTTCACTTCCCATTTTCAAACATGCAATTTGTTTTTGGCACACGTATTAATGCTGTTGTCCAATTTCCTGTCTTGGCATCCATTGAGTGTTCTGTTTCTGAGCTGAATCATTGTCTTGTTTATATAACCCTTTGACTGCTCCATGGTGATGCTCTCTCATAAGGTTTAGTTACTTCCCATTATCTGGAGTCTGTCCTCCCTCAACTTTTATTTTCGTGAACTTTCAGCGTGGATAGTCACAGACACACAAGCGACAGCAGAACAATGCTTTTAAGAAGGAACTGCAGATGCTGGAAAATCTAAGGTGCACAAAAATGCTGGAGAAACTCGGCGGGTGCAGCAGCATCTATGGAGCCTTGTCTGAAGAATGGTTTTGGCCCGAAACTTTGCCCATTTCCTTCGCTCCATAGATGCTGCTGCACCCGCTGAGTTTCTCCAGCAGTACAATGCTGACAGTAGTTTCCAGTCATCAGCTAAAATATCTGTATAATAAGCTTAAAAAACAATGCCAAAGAGTTAAGTTTTGTAGCTTACAGATACAACGCGGAAACAGGGCCTACGTGCCACCGAGTCCGCGCCGACAAACAATGCCCGCACACTAACACTACCCAACACACAATTTACAATTTTACCAAGCCAATTGGGGTGCAAACCTGCATGTCTTTGAAGGAAACCGGAGCACCCGGAGAAAACCCACACAGGTCAAGGGAAGAATGTACAAACTCCATACAGTCAGCACTCATAATCAGGACTGAACCCGGGTGCCTGGTGCTGTCAGGCAGCAACTCTACTGCTGTGCCATCAATCTGCCCTTTAAGTAAATTAAGCACAGATTTTTGGTTTGATTTACAAGGTCAGGTCAGCATTGCTAATTGCCCCAACAAGGTGAACTATCTTGAAATAGTTACAGTATAATGGTTTTGTCGAGCAATCTGGGCAATTTTAGTTAGCAGTTGTTCACATTTCCTACCGTGACATTTTTAATGTTCATCTTTTATTTTTTATCAAATAATTCTTTACCAATAATCAATAATCAGCAATGTAATTTGAGCCTGCATTTACACATATGCCCAACTGGGTAGGACAGCATGGACTCATGTGAACTATATAATTTTTATAGCAAATTGTTTACATTTCATGGTTATCATTGCTGAGTCTAGCTCTTAATTTCAGATAATTTAATTAACTACATTCCCCACTTTCTGTGGTTATAGAAATTAGGTGCAGGAGTAGGCCATTCGGCCCTTCGAGCCTGCACCGCCATTCAATATGATCATGGCTGATCATCCAACTCAGTATCCCGTACCTGCCTTCTCTCCATACCCTCTGATCCCCTTAGCCACAAGGGCCACATCTAACTCCCTCTTAAATATAGCCAATGAACTGGCCTTGACTACCCTCTGTGGCAGAGAGTTCCAGAGATTCACCACTCTGTGTGTGAAAAAAGTTCTTCTCATCTCGGTTTTAAAGGATTTCCCCCTTATCCTTAAACTGTGACCCCTTGTCCTGGACGTCCCCAACATCGGGAGCAATCTTCCTGCATCTAGCATGTCCAACCCCTTAAGAATTTTGTAAGTTTCTATAAGATCCCCTCTCAATCTCCTAAATTCTAGAGAGTATAAACCAAGTCTATCCAGTCTTTGTTCATAAGACAGTCCTGACATCCTAGGAATCAGTCTGGTGAACCTCTGCACTCCCTCTATGGCAATAATGTCCTTCCTCAGATTTGGAGACCAAAACTGTACGCAATACTCCAGGTGTGGTCTCACCAAGACCCTGTACAACTGCAGTAGAACCGCCCTGCTCCTATACTCAAATCCTTTTGCTATGAAAGCTAACATACCATTCGCTTTCTTCACTGCCTTATGAATTCTTGTCTCACCATCTTTTTATCAGGAATCAGGTATGCTAATGAGTCTGAAGAAGGGTTCTGACCTGAAACTTCACCTATTATTTTTCTCCAGAGATGTTGTCTGACCTGCTGAGTTATTCCAGCATTTTGTGTCTAGGTTCTTATACTAATCCTTTCAGAAGTTCTAACTTCATAGATTATAGGAGCAGAATAATGTCATTGGGCCCATCAAGTCTACTCCGCCATTCAGACGTGGCTGATCAAAAGCACATGGCTGATGGCTTTCATTTAGCCGAGTACTGCCATTGTTGGTGTAGATGGTTATGTTCCTTTGGGTAAAATTGTAAGAAATAATTGTATTGCTCTGCACTCGCAGTGGCAGCACAGAGGCACAAGTTCTATCCTGATTGCAGATACTGTTTGCTCGGAATTTGTACATTTTCCCTTTGACCGTGTGGGTTTTCTCTGGGTGCTCATTTCTTCCCACATTCCCGTCAAGTTGGGAAAAGGAGAAGTACAACGGGATCTGGGGGCCTTGTGCATCAGTCTATGAAAGTAAGCATGCAGGTACAGCAGGCAGTGAAGAAAGCGAATGGCATGTTGGCCTTTATACCAAGAGGAATCGAATATAGAAGAAAAGATGTCCTTCTGCAGTTGTACAGAACCCTTTTGAGACCACACCTGGGGTATTGTGTGCAGTTTTGGTCCCCTAATTTGAGGAAGGACATTCTTGCTATTGAAGGAGTGCAGCGTAGGTTTACAAGGTTAATTCCCGGGATGGCGGGACTGTCATATGCTGAGAGAATGGAGCAGCTGGGCTTGTACACTCTGAAGTTTAATAGGATGAGAGGGGATCTCATTGAAACATATAAGATTGTTAAGGGCTTGGACACGCTAGAGGCAGGAAACATGTTCCCGATGTTGGGGGAGTACAGAACCAGGAGCCACAGTTTAAGAATAAGGAGTAAGCCATTTAGGACAGAGAAGAGGAAACACCCCTTTTTCTCACAGATAGTGGTGAGTCTGTGGAATTCTCTGCCTCAGAGTGCGGTGGAGGCAGGTTCTCTGGATGCTTTCAAGAGAAAGCTAGATAGGGCTCTTAAAAATAGCAGGGGATATGGGGAGAAGGCAGGAACGGGGTACTGATTGGGGATGATCAGCCATGATCACATTGAATGGCGGTGCTGGCTCGAATGGCCAAATGATCTACTCCTGCACCTATTGTCTATTGTCTATTGTCTATTGTCTATTGTCACATTACAAACATGTGCAAGTTTGCAGACCAATTGGCTTCTGTAAATTGTTCCTAGTGTGTAGGACAGAACAAGTGTATGGGTGATCACTGGTCGCCGTGGGCCGAAGGGCCTGTTTCCGTGCTGTATCTTTAAACTAAACAAAACTCATAATGTGCCAATGATAGATTCAAATTGACATTTTACTTTACACTCATGAATTGTGGAAATTACACTCCTTCAATATTAAAATGGATAGCACTTGCAAGAGCAGCCTTCCAGTTTCCATAATATGGTAATTTATTCAGCTCTGCCAGTGGAATGGAGGCTTGCAAATTGTACCCTATGGTATTTAAATTAATCATTGCAGGCTTTTAAATAAATGTTCCTCATAGATAAATGAGGGGAAATAATTTCTCCATATGTTCAGGATAGGTGTTTTACTGTTAAATTCAATAATTATATGACTATCTAAAATCATTTTATGCTCCTATTTCCCTTTAAATTGAGTAATGTTTAATTCAGAGATACAGCTTGGAAACAGGCCCTTCAGCCCACTGAATCCACGCCGACCAGCGATCCCCGCACATTAACACTATCCTACACAATTTACAATTATACCAAGCTAATTAGCCTTCAAAACTGTACATCTTTGGAGTGTGGGAGGGAACCGGAGATCCCGGAGAAAAATAAAGCCGGTCACGGAGAGAATATACCAACTCCCACGGGGAGAATGTACAAACTCCTTATTAGTACTTAATAGGTACTTAACCAAAACGTGTCTGTGTTCCATATGAAGAAGGGTCCTGGCCCAAAATGGTGCCTGTCTGTACCCTCCCTAGATGCTGCTGACCTGGTGAGTTCCTCCAGCACTTTGAATTTTGATCTAGTCAGTGACATAGTTCTGGCGGGGATTCCAGTCCTCCCGTGGGTTACCACAGTGGGTCCTCCCACTCATGGCCTGGCAAGCATGATTAAAGATGTACATCCTCTTGAAAGTGAACTATGACATGTCCTTTTGAAAGGTGGCAGTAGGAGCTCCTCTGGTTTACGTTTCAGTATTGAAGCTCTGTGCAAGAGCATGGAATTTTGCAAGATTACACAGGGGCTGAAGATAATTGCAGAATGACCACACTTTTACATGAAACACATAGATGGTTTACACGCCTGCCCAGCACCCAACCAGGTACAACTGCACTGCCGAGACCTAAGTCTTGTTAGCAACTCTTGGGATGAGAGGTGAGTCAGAGTCATTCTTTGTGACAGCAATGGGCGGCACAGTGGCACATAGCTGCAGCCTTACAGTGCCAGAGACCCGGGTTCGATCCTGACCACAGGCCCTGTCTGAATGGAGTTTGTACGTTCTCCCCGTGACTGTGTGGGTTTTCTCCGGTTGCTCCGGTTCCCTCCCACACTCCAAAGACGTACAGGTTTGTAGGTTTGGAAAATTGAAAATCATCCCTGGTGTGTGTAGGATAGTCTGCGGGGATCACTGGTCGGCTCGGACTCGGTGGGCCAGATATATGCAAAGCCTGGGAAGGGCCTGTTTCTGCGCTGTATCTCTAAACTAAACTAAGCTAAACTAAGCTAAAGGTTCACTGCCCACCATCCCTCAACTAACCCGTGGGAAATCCAGCCAAACATTAGAGGAGAGGGAGGAGGAGGTGGGGTTGAAGTTATTTTAAATTATCAGTTATTCAAAATTCGATCCAAATTTGGCTTGTAAGAGATGGTGCAGTTCACTCTTTATCTTGTCTTCAAAATGTTGTACAAATCTTTCATATTCCCCAAACAGCTTTCTCTCAATGTTTTAAACATTTTTCATGGCTAATATGGAAACTGGAACAACAAATACCAACATGCCATCTGACTGGCTGGTTTGTGATTTAGTTTAGTTTATCTTATAATAATGAGTATGGAAACAGGCTTTTCGGCCCACAGAGTCCACACCAACCATTGATCACCTGGTCACACTAGCTTTATATCATCTCACTTTCTCATCCACTCCCGCCACACTAGGGGCAATTTTTACAGTGGCCCAATTAACCTACAAAGCAGCATGTCTTTGGGAAGTGGGTGGAAAACGGAGCACCCAGAGAAAACACATGCAGGCACAGGGAGAACATCAAAACCCCACACAGACAGCACCCGTGGATAGGATCAAACCTAGGTCTCTGGTGCTGTGAGGTAGCAACTCTACCAGATGGGCTATTGTTCCACCGCTATAAAACCCATCCTGATACAAGTGTTACCTTTGTAAAGTGGTAGCAAACACAGCAGATAAGGGGCACAATATCAATAATGGATGGGGAACCAAGGCAGGAATTAATGGAGTTAAATTGGCCATTTGAAATCAGACCATGTTTAATGCCAGAGACAGATGGAAAGAATATTTGGATAGCAATTTGTATATTAACGTATGCCAGATATATGCAAAGCCTGGGAAGAGATAACAAAGTTTGTTGTGGTTGCTGGGGTTCTTCTTGTCTGCCATGATGTGACCTGACAAGTTCCTGGAATATGACAAAGCAGTTATACTGGTGAGCTGGGCGATTAGTGATGTTACTCTGTGGGCACAGTGGGGTATTTAGTGGAACTGCTATCCTCACAGTTCCAGCAACACAAATTAAATCGCAGGTTGCCAGGACTCAAGGGTCTGAGCTAGAGGGAGAAGTTGGACAGGCTTGGACTTTATTCCTTGGAGGGCATGAGAATGAGGAGTGTAAGATCATGAGTGGGATTGATACAGTAGGTGCATTGTCTTTTAGAGCATTGTGTTCAGTTTTGGTCACCATGTTATCGGAAAGATATTGTTAAGCTGGAAAGGTAAATAGAAGATTTACGAGGGTGTTGCCAGGACTTGAGGGCCTGAGCTATAGGAATGGGTAAAGCAGGCTCGGACTTTATTCTTTGGTGCAGGAAGATGGGGGGTGATCTTTTAGAGGTGTATAAGATCATGAGAGGAATAGCTGGGATATATGCACAGAGTATTTTACGCACAGGAGGGGAATCAAGAACCAGAGGACGTAGGCTAATGGTGAGAGGGGAAAGTACCTGAGGGGGAACCTTTTCACATGGAGGGTGGTCAGTATATGGTTATACAAGCTGCTTGAGGGGGTAGTTGAGACTGGTAATAAAACAACACTTAAAAGACATTTGGCCAGGCACATGGATAGGAAAGGTTTACAGGGATACGGGCAAAACCCGGGCAGGTGTAGATGGGGTATATTACTGTATGCAATAAAGTCATAGAGACTAAAGTCTCTAAAGTCTAAAGTCATAGAGTCATACAGTGATGCAATGTGGAAACAGGCCCTTCGGCCCAACTTGCCCACGACGGCCAACAATGTCCCAGCTACACTAGTCCCACCTGCCTGCGCTTGGTCCATATCCATCCAAACCTGTCCTATCCATGTACCTGTCTAACTGTTTCTTAAACGATGGGATAGTTCCAACCTCAACTACCTCCTCTGGCAGAACCTTGCATTATCTTGCAGAACCTGGCATTAATCCAGACCTTTGGTACTGTCTGTGTCTATTTGTACGTTCTTCCTATGACTTTGTTGTTCTCATCTGGGTGTTCCTGTTTTCTATCACATGTCAAATATGTACAGGTTGTTGAGATATTGGCCACCATAAAATTGCCCCTCACGTACATGGTGAAACTGATGACAATGTGGGGAGAATCGGCTACAAGAAAAATTAGTGGGGGAATGATATGGTTCTAAACTTGAATAACTGCTCTTGGTCATTGTCCATCAAAAATGTTGGAGAAACTCAGCGGGTGAGGCAGAGTGTAGGTGTCAGAGGTTATGGGGAGCAGGCAGGAGAATGGGCTTAGGAGGGTGAGATGGATCAGCCATGATTGAATGGCGGAGTAGACTTGATGGGCCGAATGGCCTAATTCTACTCCTGTCACATGACCTTATATAAGGTGATGTGATTTCAACTCAAGCCATCCTCCATCATGAGAAAGCCCGAGATCCAGGGACATCTCCATCCTTGCTCCTCTGCTTGGATCCAGCAAGAACTAGTGAGATGAATGTGCTCTTTGTTGTAGAAGCAAGGAACTGCAGACGCTGGTTCGCCAAAAAAAATGCTGGAGTAACTCACAAAGAGCTGGAGTAACTCATCGGGTCCGGCCCCACCTTTGGACAACATAGATTAATGATGTTACGAGTCATAACAAAGGTTCATCTGTCCATGTTTTCCATAGATGCTGCCTGACCCACTGAGTTACTCCAGCGTTTTGTCCATCGTATTGTGCAGTGTCCAGTAACGTTCCTTTTGCACCGAATCTCTGCAAATTGCATGGAAATAGCATTCACAGCCACGACTACAAATAAGTGTGTAGAAAGGATGCTGATATATTGAAGATACACACAAAGTGCAGGAGTAACTCAGCGGGTCAGGCAGCATCTCGGAGAAAAAGGATAAGTGATGTTTCGGGTCGGGACATATCTTCATTTTGGAGAAGGGTCTGAAGAAGTGTCCCGACCCGAAACATCATCCATCCATTATCTCCAGAGATGCTGCCAGGAGTTACTCCTGCATTATGTGTCTATTTACGACTGCAAGTAACGCTGAGCTTGCCCAATTTACTGTCTGCCATTGTGATTGAGTTTCTGCAGTCGGCACATTTCACCCACATCCTGCTCTGTAAAATCAGACAGCTCTCAAGTTGCTCTTCATTGTAGTTAATACTCTTCTCCCCCTCCTCTTACTCCCCTCCTCCTTCTTTAAGCAGCTTGGCCTGCTTTGTGTAGCCTCTTTAATGTCCATGCTAATGTACCAGAAGTAACCCTACCCAGGTCAGCTTGTACTCTTTTCAGGAAAAATATTTTGAAGAACAAAAAAATATTATAAAGCCTGCCAGAACTTTTGCAATAGAACATTTGAACTTCAGTCATGCACAGGAAATGCACACAATTGCATCAGGGGGCAAACAAAATATTGCTGCATTCAAAATGTAGAAATAAGGAACTGCAGATGTTGGTTTAGGAAAAACCCCACAAAGTGCTAAGTAACTCAGCGGGTCAGGCAGCATCTCCAGAGAACATGGATAGGTAATGTTTCGGGTCGGGATCCTTCTTCATTCTGAAGATGCTCTCTGACCTGTTGTGTTACTCCAGCATTTTGTGTCTTTATTTTGTAAACCAGTATTTGCAGTCAACCATAATCCCTTTAAAATAAAGTGCTCCAGAACATCCTTCAATCTGCTGAATGCTGTTTCCAACTAAGTAATACAAAGATAAGGTATTGGCTGTAGTTGCCATTCAAACATGGCTGGGATGGCTTCAAATCAGCAAAGCATGCTAAGATCGATTGATCAGCTGCCTGATCAGTTGATTGATCTCGAGATACAGCCGAGCGAGAAGCAGGCCCTTCAGCCTACTGAGTCTACACTGATCAATGATCACCCTTTTACATTAGTTCCTTGTTATCCCACTTTTGCATCCACTCCCTACACAGTAGGAAAAATTGTCAGTGGCCAATCAACCTACAAACCCGCATATCTTTGGAATGTGGGAAGAAACCGGAGCACCCGGAGGAAATCTATGCAGTCACTGAGAGAACATGCAAACACCGCACAGACAGCATCCGAGGTCAGGATCGAACCTGGGTCACTGGCGCTGTGATGCAGCAGCTCTACAAGCTGTGACACTGTGCTTCCCTTTTGCATCATATAGTCATCACTTCACTATTTGCATGTGGCCTGCAATCACTTAGCCAAACTCACTGAAATCTCTTTATCAAGGTGGTTTAGCTGGAACTGTGTGTGCCTATTTCAAACATCGTTTCTGAGCTTTACTTGGGCACTTAGAACCAAAAATGGCACTAAGTAATCTCAGTTTCAATATTCTTCTTGTTGCCGTGCCTTTTTTTAACCTCCGATAAATCCAACTTCATCAGCCTTGACTGCACTCACCCTGAATCTATTCTGTCTTTGTTTAGTTTAGTTTTAGTTTAGAGATACGGCTTAGAGGAAACAGGCCCTTCGTCCGCGCTGACCAGCGATCCCCACACATTAACACAATTAACCTACAAACCTGTACGCCTTTGAAGTGTGGGCGGAAAGTGAAGATCTCAGAGAAAACCCACGCGGTCACGGGGAGAACGTACAAACTCCGTACAGTCAGCACTCGTAGTCGGGATCGAACCCAGGTCTCTGGTGCTGCAGGCGCTGTAAGGCAGCAACTCTACCGCTGCGCCACCATGCTACCCATCTTTCTTGTCTGTAGCTTACCAATGATGATTGCTAGTTCATGCACAGTTCAAATATAAAATTCTGAATCTTTATTTTTGAATTGTTTTGTCATTTCATCCATCCTTACTCAATTTCTGTAATCTCCTTCAACTCAAACTCTCCATTTACCTGACACAAAGCTCTTCTGCATCTCCCTCTTCTGCTCACCCCGGATGGTTTTGCCATTAGTCAATTTGTTCCCACAATGATCAATCTCTCCCTACCTCTTCATCTCCCTCTCTTCCTTTGAGATCGCCAAAATACTGATTTCTTCTCCAACTTGGCATTCCCTTTTGGTTTTGCTTAATGAAGAATCTGTGCAGGTTCTTCAAAAGGTGCTATATTAATGCAAATTAATTTCTTGGCCTACAAAAAAGCGCACCAGAGCCACATTGATGCATGCTGTAATTTCTTGTCTAAAAAACATCTAAATTACCTTACATGATAGACAAATAGGTGATTGGATATCATTTGATGTGCAGAAACTGAAGTGGCATCTGTACAGTACTTTATAGAATCTCAAAATATTGTGAAATCCTTTAATCTTCTGAGAGCTCACTTGAAATCCCCGCCGAAAGTCCCTTGAAAATGTGGCCGGAAGCGGCAGATTCGCTCCCTCAGCTGACATCCCCGGACGACTTTGTGGGCTGCTATATTAGCCCCTGGGCAGACTAGGCAGAACGTTGTGGCACCATTGGACTCCTCTCTGTGGCCATGACCTCTATATCCAGCCGCTGGACTGGAGGGCGGCATCTTCGGCCTGGATCGATCGCCTCAGCGCAGAGGGAGAACAAGGAGGGAAGAGACTGAGACTAAGACTTTGCCTCCATCACAGTGAGGATGTGCTTGGTGAACTCACTGTGGTGGATGTTTAATTTGTGTTTATTGTATGTTTTGTTATTATTGATTCTGTGTATGAATGCAGGCAACATAATTTTGTTCAGACCGAAAGGTCTGAATGACAATAAAAGGATCTATCTATCTATCTATCTATCTATCTATCTATCTATCTATCTATCTATCTATCTATCTATCTATCTATCTATCTATCTATCTATCTATCTATCTATCTATCTATCTATCTATCTATCTATCTATCTATCTATCTATCTATCTTCCAGAAAGGCTCTGGAACCATGTGTGCCAGAAATCAGTGGTGGATCTGTAAATGTAACATCCAGTTGGTACACAATAATGTTCCATGGACAGGGAGGCAGGTGGCGCTCGTAATGGCCGCCTCGCCAGCAGTCTGTCTCATCTCTTCTCTGTTTTTATTATTTTAAATATGTCTTGTTTGTTTTAATGTCTCTTGGTATGTTTTATGTGAGGGGTGCAGGGGGGATTGGGGTAAACTTTACCTTCCCTCGGCAGAGATGTGATTTTTTTCCGTGTCGCATCTCCGTCCCACCCTGCGGCCTTCAACGTAGAGTGGTGCGGCCTTTCCTGGAGACCGGCTTGGAGCTTCAAGCCGTGAGCGTGGCGCGGACTTACCATCGCGGAGCCTGATATCTTTTGCCGAGGATCGCCAGTGTAGGAACTCCAACCGCGGGGCCTGTGGACTTTAACACCATGAAGTATTGGTCTCCGGTACGAAGCAGCCGACTTGGGAGCTCCATGCCGTGGCGTGCTCCAATCCTTCCCGATGTCGGAATTTTGATCATCCCGACGAGCGGGCTTGAACAGCCGACTGTCGGCAACGGCAAGTGCGGCGGGTTCAGCCCCGACCAACGGGTGAACAAAGAAGGAAGATGACTAAACTTTATTGCTCTCCATCACAATAAGGAATGTGGATTCCGCTGTTAGAAACATAGAAACATAGAAATTAGGTGCAGGAGTAGGCCATTCGGCCCTTCGAGCCTGCACCGCCATTTAATATGATCATGGCTGATCATCCAACTCAGTATCCCGTACCTGCCTTTTCTCCATACCCTCTGATCCCCTTGGCCACAAGGGCCACATCTAACTCCCTCTTAAATATAGCCAATGAACTGGCCTCAACTACCCTCTGTGGCAGAGAGTTCCAGAGATTCACCACTCTCTGTGTGAAAAAAGTTCTCCTCATCTCGGTTTTAAAGGATTTCCCCCTTATCCTTAAGCTGTGACCCCTTGTCCTGGACTTCCCCAACATCGGAAACAATCTTCCTGCATCTAGCCTGTCCAACCCCTTAAGAATTTTGTAAGTTTCTATAAGATCCCCTCTCAATCTCCTAAACTCTAGAGAGTATAAACCAAGTCTATCCAGTCTTTCTTCATAAGACAGTCCTGACATCCCAGGAATCAGTCTGGTGAACCTTCTCTGCACTCCCTCTATGGCAATAATGTCCTTCCTCAGATTTGGAGACCAAAACTGCACGCAATACTCCAGGTGTGGTCTCACCAAGACCCTATACAACTGCAGTAGAACCTCCCTGCTCCTATACTCAAATCCTCTTGCTATGAAAGCCAACATGCCATTCGCTTTCTTTACTGCCTGCTGCACCTGCATGCCTACCTTCAATGACTGGTGTACCATGACACCCAGGTCTCGCTGCATCTTCCCCTTTCCCAATCGGCCACCGTTTAGATAATAATCTGCTTTCCCGTTTTTGCCACCGTTGTGCATGCTTATGTTAAATTTTATTTTACGTGGCTGAATTGTGTATTGTTGGTTTTCTCACTTAGTAGGGCTGTATGGTAACTCAAATTTCACTGTACCTTAATTGGTACATGTGACAATTAAATTAAATTGGATTGCTTTCTGGTGTTGGCAAATGGAATTATTCTGAGCGAAATGCAGGCAGAACTCCCAATACTAGCATAGTGCTTCAATCTGCGAGAACACAAACATTGCAATTCATCTACAATACAATACAATACAATACAATACAAATTTATTATCATTTGAGCCCCAGTGAGACTCAAACGAAATGTTGTTTCCACAGCCATACAAACAAAGACACTGTCTTACAGACATACACATAATTAAATTCACACAAACATCCATCACAGTGAAGCCACTGTGATGGAAGGCAAGTCTTTTCTCTCCCCTGTTCTCCGTGTCTCTCCCGATGTCCAAGCCCCAGGCGGGCGATGATGAGTCCCACGGCCATTTTAGGCCGCGCGGGGCGATTTACGGCCCCGCTCCCGGTCTGAAAGTCACAATGTTGGAGCCCCCGGCGGGCGCTGGAATGTCCCACGGCCATGAAGCCGCGCCGGGTGATGTTCGTCCCGCTCCGGGTCGTTCCAACCCCGTGACACGGGCTGGAGAAGTCGCGTTGCGGGAGCTCCGGGAAGCGGTCTCTCTCTCTCTCCTCCCAGACCCGCGAGCTCCCGATGTCCCAGTTCACCGGACCTGCGGCTGCGGCTGCGTTGCTGGAGCCTCTGAGCCCCAGGAGTCGAGTCGCAGCAGCGAGTCACCACCGCTCCCCACGCTCCGAGGCCGGCCAGCCCCACGATGGTGAGTAGTCCGCGCAGCTCCGCAGTCTCCCGAGCCCCCGGGTCGTTCAGGCTGGAGGCCGCTCCACGGTGCTAGGCCCCAACGACAGCCGAGACCCGACAGGGAAAAAGTCGGGTCTCCCGGACAGGGAAGAGATTTAAAACAGTTTCCCCCGCCCCCCACATTTACACATTTAAAAATACTATTAAAAAACAGCAAACACTACATTTAACTAGACAAAAAATAAAAAAAAGACAGACAGGCTGTAGGGGCCGCTGCAACGGGTGAGTCGCGCCGCCAACAAGCGGTGCTGTCTAAAGACAGCACCTCTGAAAAGCCAGGCTGCTTGAGCTGTTTAGTGCTTTGGGAGGCGTTGAACTCTTTGACAAAGCTTTTTCCTGACTTCTTCTGACTTAAAGTTGAGAAGGCTGAAAAGTTGAGACAAGTCTAAATCTGGCGGTGCCCTATTGACAAGTTGTGTGCATTGCAACTCTGACTGACCCATCAACCTCTCTTGCTCAGGTTTGGATTGGATGTACAATGCGATGTTAGGCAGTGGAATATTATTCATGACCACATGGAGCTACATAAACAAATGCTTATATCATATTTTGATGGGGAAGTGGTGGTTGGGTCATGTATGAGCAAGTACATAGTTCACCAGCTGTTCCATCTGACAAGCATTTTTTTTTTAAAAAGCAGGCAAAGATAATCCGAGAAATGTTACACAAACATGCCTAATCATTGTGGAAATGTATACAATGGCATTCCATGTAAAGGAGAACGTCAATCTGTTTGCAAACAGCGTATTTCGATGCATTATGGTCACAATAGACTCATGTGTCAAGTGTTCTAAACAAAGTGCAGCTGTGTTTGTATCACTATAGCTCCTATACATAGACAGTCACATTTTACCATCTTTCTGCTTGCTGACGACTTCATTATGGTCACAGTTCAGTGCAAATGCTCCAAGGAAAAGCACATTGCTTGAAAGTTCTGGTTATATTAATAGATTTTGGTGCTCTAGTTTGAAGCCTTCAAGCTAACTGACCTTCGAACTAACTTTAATCGGACTTTACTGAACTTTATCTTGCACTAAACGTTGCACCCTGCATCCTGTATCTGTACGCTGTGGGCCATCATTGTAATCATGTCTCGTCTTTTCACTGACTGGATAGCATGCACCACAAAGTTTTTCACTGTACCTAAACTAAATTAAATTAAACTAAACCATCACAACAAGCAAAACGTAGTTAATATGAGTATCTACCTATTATAGCACCATTTATCCAAACAATTGAGCCAACATAGTAGCACAGAGACAGAGCTGCTGCCTCACTGGTTTGTAGGTTAATTGGAGAAAATACAAACTCCATACAAACAGCACCCGTAAGTCAGGATTGAACCAGGGTCTCTGGCGCTATAAGGCAGTAGCTCTACCTCCACGCCACCGTGCCACCCCATGTCTGATGAAACTTTAATAAAGTTGGAGCATAGAACATAGAACAGTACAGCACAGGAACAGGCCCTTCGACCCACAATGTATGTACCAAACAAGATGCCAAGGCCACCTCTCAGCGCCAATCCTTGTGGGACACCACTTTTCACAGGAATCTAATCACAAATATAACTCTCTACCATTACCTTCGGTCTCATATTGCTAAGCCAATTTTGGATCTAATTTGCAAACTCGTCCTGAATCCCATATTTTTATTGGGGGCAGTGGTAATGGTGAGGATTTGATTGTGCTGAAATGTGTTGGTAAATGGATTTCCAGTACTTAGACATTTGAGAGAAAACATAACAGATTTATCAGGAAATTACAGACTGTAGACAATAAGCGAAGGAGTAGGCCATTCGGCCCTTCGAGCCAGCACCGCCATTCACTGTGATCATGGCTGGTCATCCACAAATTAGACGCACATTAGATTAAAAGATGCGTTCAGTATCAATGCAAAGCAAATGAGAAGGTGCAGCGGTGCACAGTGGCGGCACAGTGCTGGTAGAGCTGCTGCCTCACAGCACCAGAGACCCGGGTTCAATCCTGACCTCGGGTGCTTTCTCTGTGGAGCTTGCACATTCTCCCTGTGACTGTGTGGGTTTCCTCTGGGTGTTCTGGTTTCCTCCCACATCCCAAAGATGGTTTGTAGGTTAATTGGCCTATGTAAATTGTCCCTAGTGTGGAGTGGGATAACTAGTGTGAACAGGTGATCGCTGGTCGGCGTGGACTCGGTGGGCTGAAGGGCCTGTTACCATGCTGTATCTCTAAAGTAAACAGTGAGTAAAGTTGAATAATACTTTTCAGGATGGCACTGCCTGGGAACGTTATTGTCTCTTATGTAGTTTAATGACTTGAATGTACAGGATATAATTGAAACGTCCGTGATGTAAACTCTGAAGTTAATAAATGGTGGGATAGAATAACAGGACATAATTAGGCTGGTGTAGTTGGCAAACAAATGGCAGATGCATTTTAATGCAGGAAAATGTGAGGTGATAAGTGTGGAAGAAGAAAGAGAGGTGGGGTCCAGGAATGGGGAGACCTATGACGGTAAGATGGGCTGCAGGATATGTTGGCACACCAGATCCAAAACTGGCTTGGCTACAGCAGGTATTGGAAGAGAACTGGTTTTAATTTTCTATAGTGTCAGGAAAGTTAAGAAGGCTGTAGGAAAGATGTACAGGGTTCTTGCCTTTATAAACATAAAGAACAAAAATGAGGAAAGTAAGCTAAATATTTATTAAACAAAAACGGATTCAGTCCCAACCGAGGTGATGTGTCTGATTTGGGTAATACCACTTGGGAAGGATGACAACGCCTTTATGGGGATGCAAAGGATATTAACCAATGATATCAGGGATGAAAGTGCATTTAGGTAGAGAGAATGCAAAAGCTGAATGTGTTCTCCTTTTAGCTGAGGAGGTTATGTGGAGATGTGGAGGTGTTCAAAATCATGAAGTATTTTGATAGGGTCAGTAAAAAAAGAGATTTAAGGTACCTGTACTACCAGGAGAATTTTTTTATTTTGCCTCCCATCACAGTGAGGAGAGTGGAGGGTTCACTGTGGTGAATGTTTACGTTAAAATGTATTTTGTGCGTTTGTTGCTTTTTATTGGTATGACTGTATGGCAAATCAAATTCCTTGTACATTGCAAAACATACTTGGCTAATAAAGTATGATTATGATGATTATTATGAATATGATTATGCTTGTTTGCAAGAAAGGGTGGTGGGATCTGATTTAATTGTAACTTTCAAAAAAGAATCATAGACTCAATAGAGTCATATAGTGTAGAAGCGGCCACCACCTCAACTTGCCCACACCGACCAATATGCCCCATCTACACGAGTCCCACCTGCCTGTGTTTGCCCCATATCCCTCTAAACCTGTCCTATCCATGTAGCTGCCTAATTGCTAGTTAAACATTGCAATAGGCCCTGCTGAACTACCTCCTCCGACAGCTCGTTGCATACACCCACAACCCTTTGTGTGAAAAAGTTACCCTTCAAATTCCCATAGTCTTTCCCCCCTCAACATAAACCTATGTCCTCTGGTTCTTATAATATATTAAGTAATTACAAAATGATTGTCGAGGCAGTGGAATAAAAGAAGTGAATGGGATTAATTGAATCAATTTTCAAAGTGTCATCAAAGACATGTTAGACTAAATGTTCCCCATGCTATGTTGGAAATTCGGGGTCAATAAAGAAACCATTTATACTCATGTGTCGTTGGGTAATGATGGAAGAAAGCTAATATATGTTTATAAAGCGTCAGTTCCCAGCTTGACGTGCACTGGCTACACTTCCTTTCACCCTAATTCCTGTAAGATTTCTATTCCATTTCTATTTTTATCAGCATAATTTGCAGCTGCTGCCTTCGTTAACAATGCATCCCCATTGTATCTTGGTTTCTTTCTCCACAACTGAGTTTCCCCATAAACCATTGTCTAGACCCTTGACTAAATGTATCCTCCAAGAACTGTGCTAACTCCCATCCTCTTGTATCTATCATCCATTCAGCCTCCACAGTCAGTGTATCATCTTCTGCCATTTCTGACACCTCCTTCCATGTGGACTATTTCTCACAAGACACCAGAATGGTGCCTCCATCACCCACAATAAATACACCTTCCTCGACATCACAATTTCGTTTTCTCCTCGCTTCCCACCAGCTAAGATTTGGAAATTACTTTCAGATGAAGAAGTAATTTATTGATTATTTCATGTTTCGATTGCTGTTGAGGATATGGCATCATTGGTGAGAAGAACACGTCTGTGGATCCAGACCTGTGATCCAGAGCTATGGTCGCTGTTTATTTCCCAGCTCCATTTTCACTCTGATTTCTCTGTCTTGATGTTCGTAAACAGCTCCAATGAAACCAAACTATCAACACAGAATCTTAGGTTGATCTTTTTGCATCTCTCTAAACAGCACTGAATTCAATTTCCTTAGGATACAGCCATCACCCTAATTTTTAGGATCCCAGAAATTGGTTATGATTGGTTATTATGCCTCATTTTATGTCTTCCATTCTCTATATGTTGTATCATCCCTTGGTTTCATCCCTTGTTACCTATGCCACATTGAAGGCAGCCTCTGCCTACAGCCTGTCTGTTTTTCAATCTTTTTTTATTTTTTAGTCAGTATTAAAGTTTGTGTTGGAGGTTTCTTTAGTTTTTCTATGTGAGGGAGGGGGGTAGGGTAAGGGGGAAACTGTTCCCATTCACTTCCTTGCGAGGATACGACTATTCTCCAAGTCGCGTCCTCGCCCCCCTCCTACCACCTGGATTGGAGCGGCCTTTCCTGCCGGGGACCGGACCATAGCTTCAGCAGCAGCGGCGCAGCACAGGATACATTACGGAGCGGGCGATGCCTACCTGGATCGCCGTTTGGAGCTCAGGAGCGTTGGGCCGCTGCTCCAACATCGCGGAGCTGTGGGTTTGCAGAGCTTCCTGCACGGCCGGCGCTGACTTCAACATCGTGGAGTTCTGGGGCCCTTTGCCGAGGGTCGCCAGCATTGAATCTGCGTCCACCCCGGCCTGTGGACTTCGGGAGCCGCGGACTCCGGTAGGAGGTGGCCGACTTGGATGTCCAAGCCGCTGAGGACATCCTCCAGTGCCGATGTCGGACTTCCATCACCCCGGCGAGTGGGCCTGAACATCGGGCCGCCCGTAGCGGCAACAGCGGGGGTTCGGGAGCCCCCTGACCATGGGAGGACAACAGAGGAGGATGACTGAATTTTTGGAGCCTTCCCTCACAGTGGGAAACTTTGATCCCGCTGTGTGGGGATGTTTGTGTTAAGACTTTGTGTTATGTGCTCTTTATTATTCGTATGGTTGTATGGCAACCACACATTTCACTGTACCAATTGGTACATGTGACAAAATAAAAATGTATCTTGTATTTTGTACCTTTCTTCATCATATGACCTTTCCATTCTTTTCCAGGGGTTCCCTTTAATTCATTCTTATCCTCTGCTCAATTTCCTCATCTTTTCACATGCCTCGAACAAATTTTATGTCTAACTTGTTCCAGTCCTGATGACATTTCCAGCATCTGTAATAATTTAGTTTTCTAAAGGTGGTTGGCTCACCAGCACTCAATAGCTTTTCAAATACCTGTACCATTAACAAAATGAATATTCAGAGCAATTTTTATAATCCACCCAGAAATTGAATCCGAGAATTAGGTATTGTGGTTATGTGGAACATTGGATACTCACGCTGTGGAAATGTAGAAGGGTGCTGCAACTGATTCCATTTTCTCATTGAGCCCTTTATTGTACAATTTACAGTAGTTAACACAGAGAATTGGGCTTCACTGTACTTTTAAACGGCAAAATGCAAATAGCCGCTCAATCACATTAGAACTTGAATCCACAATGAAAGAGTACTCTGCGCTAATTCAGAAATTACGAGAAACAGAATACACCATAATAACAATTCCCTGCCTGCTAGTCTAACAGAAGCTTCATATGTAAATACAAAGCGTTTAACAACCAGCTAATGCGAGTTCAGCAATTATTTCAGAAATTGATTGATGACAGGCTTGCTTTGCTTTTCCTATTGTCTCCATGGAAACTAGTTAAAACACTGTGAACATCTGCATCAAACGTTAGGTTAACTCGCGTCAGGATAATACTTTCCACTCACTTTTATTTTCCAGCGCTGCTTGGATAATACATTAATAATGGATCTGGATTTCGGTTTCACCCAGAATAAACATGGCTGGAAATCCAGTTATGTGTTCATTTGATTGTGAGGCTGCTCATACATTGACAGAGCACTGAGAATGACAGCCAGAGAGCGCCTTGTGCATCGAATATTGAAGGTGCTACAAAAGTGACAGGACATTGTTCCACATTGTGTACCGTTAGATTAAATAATTTGAATTAAAATAATAGCCTGTTTAATTTAGTTTAATTTGGAGATATGGTGTGGAAACAGGCTATTCGGCCAACCGAGTCCGCACCGACCAGCGATCCCCGCACATTAACACTATCCTACACACACTAGGGACAATTTACACATATACTAAGCCAATTAGCCTACATACCTGCATGTCTTTGGAGTGTGGGAGGACACCGATGATCTCGTAGAAAACCCACGCGGTCACGGGGAGAATGTATAAACGCCGTACAGGCAGAACCCGTAGTCGGGATCGAACCTGGGTCTCCGACGCAGCAAGTGATGTAAGGCAGCAACTCTACTGCTGCGCCACCGTGCTGCCCTTTGTGCAAAATCTAATTGTCTAAACAAGAAAGGAGGCAGTAGAACATTAATAATTGAAAGAGGTTTGATCCCAGCAAATAGAAGTCTAGTGCGGTGAAAGGGATGCCTTCAGACCCCAATGAAAGGTATACAAAACCTACAACCACGTTTCAGTTTTCTACCCTTCTTCATGTTCTCCAGAAATGCTGCCTACCCTGCTGAGTTACTCCAGCACTTTGTGTATTCTTTTGTAAACTGGCATCTGTGGTTCCTTGTTTCTGCAAGTGATAGGTGGATACAGGCGAGTGGGAGGTGTGCTTGGCAGATGGGTGGACAAGGGCTAGAGATGAAAAGGAGACAAAAGAGTATTGGTAAGGAGTCTGACGAAGGGTCCCGACTCGCAACTTCACCTATCCATGTCCTCTAGGGAGGCTGCCTGACCCGCTGAGTTACACAACCACTTTATGTATTTTTTTCTACAACTACAAACTATTTAGTTTGCAGAGGCACTGTTGTTTAAAAGGAACTGGAGTTAGACAACTGATCTCGCTTGCTCTTTCCTGATGGTGATTGAGCATTTTCACTGTTATGAAGACAATAGACAATAGACAATAGGTGCAGTAGTAGGCCATTCGGCCCTTCGAGCCAGCACCATCCACATCATCTACATTTACCCAGTTCCTGCCTTCTCACCATATCCCCTGACTCCGCTATCTTTTAGAGCGCTATCTAATTCTCTCTTGAAAGCATCCAGAGAATTGTCATTGACTGCCTTCTGAGGCAGAGAATTCCACAGATTCACAAGAGGCTGCAGATTTAGTTTAGTTTAGTAAAGAGATACAGCACGGAAACAGGCCCATCGGCCCAACGAGTCCGCGCTGACCAAAGAACCCCGCACATTAACACTATCCTGCACACATTAGGGACAATTTACACATACACCAAGCCAATTAACCTACATACTTGTACATCTTTGAAGTGTGGAAGGAAACCGAAGATCTCGGAGGAAACTCACGGGGAGAACGTACAAACTCCGTATGGACAGCACTCGTAGTGGGGATCGAACCTGGGTCTCCGGCGCTGTAAGGCAGAAACTCTACCGCTGCGCCACCGTGCCGCCCTAGAATCTTGCTAGAATCTTGAGTAAAAAACAAACTGCTGGAGGAACACAGAGTTTCAAGCAACATCTATGGAGAGATATTGGCAGATGAAGTATACAATGGACAGTGCCTTGAAGAAAGGATTTGACCCGAAATGTTGTCTCTCCATTTCTCTCCACAGATGCTGCCAGATCCACTGAGTTCCTCTCATAGTTAGTTTTTATCTTCTCACCGGCTGGAATCAGATTCTTTGATTTTTAGATTTACGTTTATTATTGTCACGTGTACCAAGGTAGTGATATACTTTGTTTGGCAAGCTGTGCAATCAAATCAGATAATAGTATACATAAACACAATCAAACCAGACTCAAGAGAAATTGGTGGAGGAAATGGGAACCAGAGTATAGTTCTCCGCATTGTAGTGAAACAGTTGCAGAGACAAAGTCTAATGTCAGCAATGGAGTAGAGGTTTATCAGATCATACGGTCGCAAGGAATAGGAGTAGAATTAAGCCATTTGGCCCATCAAGTCTACTCCGCTAGTCAATCATGGCTGATCTATCTCTCCCTCCTAACTCCATTCTCCTGACTTCTCCCCATAACCTCTGACACCCTTATTAATCACAAATATATCTATCTCTGCCTTAAAAATATCCACTGACTTGGCCTCTACAGCCCTCTGTGGCAACAAATTCCACAGATTCAACACCCTCTGACCAAAGAGATTTCTCCTCATCTCCTTCCTAAAAGTATGCCCTTTAATTCTGATAGTACCCTAGCTTATGGGAGGACTATTCAGAAGCCTGATAATAGAGAGGAAGAAGCTGTTCCTTCTGACATGAAATGTGATGTGACTAGGTATTAAACTCCGTTATTTCATAGCACTGCTCATTTGGAGCAACAGTTAAAATTGTTCCAATTGAATTGAACCAGAGTCTTAGCTTAATAAAGAGAGAAGAATGAGCCCTTTTCATGACCTATCTTCCTGCAGGAAAGGGCTGCATGTACCAAGGGACGACACTGCAGACGAGCGTAGGGAGTTGGTCTCGAAAGCCAAGACTCTTATCTTTTTATGAGGAGGAAGCCCATTAAGATTATAGGCATGGAAACAATGGAAAGGCTGAGCAAGAATTAATTCAGAAATTTCCCAAGCTTGAGACCAATATCATCTGCAATTCATTGCTTATCTTCTTATTTACCCGTTCTCTATTGCCTCAGACATTACGATCAGTAAATGTTCACGAGCCAGACTCTTGCAATGTGCAGCATTACAAATAGTTGGATCCCAAACAGGAGAAAAAGCAAGTCAGCTGTACAGGCAGAATCTAATCATTCACATAAGAGCCCACTGTATCCAGGACTGAATGCTTGGTGAGGTTCTGAGAACACGACAGCAGCAGAAAGTCAACGTTAGATTTTCAGAGTGACAGAAGTTTAATGTAGCAAAAGGTCAATATGCAAATATTTCCTTAAGTTTCTAATTCATATTACTTGAAACAAAACAAAAAAAAGTGTAGTGCACCAATATATTGCTGTATGCATAACTGAAAGTATTCCATTGCTTCTGCTGGGTTAAACTCTGCAAAAAACATTATTTTGTGTAGGAAGGAAATGCTGATGCTGGTTTACACCAAAGAAAGTCACAAAATGCTGGAGTAACTCAGCAGGACAGGCAGCATATCTGGAGAGAAGGAATGCATGACGTTTTGGGTCAGACCCGAAGAAGGGTTTCGACACAAAATGTCACCGATTCCTTCTATCCAGGTATATTCTTTTATTTATTTCAAACGACAGTTAAGGGGCTGTGCCACGGGCGACCTAATTGGCAAGTTTAGAAGAGTTTAGGAGAGTTTGAAAACATGTCATGTTGAAGACCTCCTTCGACTATGTAGAAGACCTCCTTTGACCTCCTTCGACTATGTTGAAGACTAGCTGCGACTAGCTACGACTAACTTCGGGAAAATTGGACACCGAATAGTGGAGAGTGAAGACGACCTCCTTCGATCTCCTTCGACCTCCCTTCAACTATGATGAAGACTATCTACGACTACCTTCGACTACCCTCGATTACCTACGACTAACCTGCCGACCTACTAAGACGCACTACGACTAAACCTACGAGTAAAAAAAGTATCGATTTTTACCATGACAACCTTTTATTACTCGCGGGCATTTTTCATTATGTTGAAAAATACGCTGCGACCTAGCTGAGGCTTTGAGTACACGGGGACTACTCTCGAGTATGAAGGAGAGTTACAAAGACCTCCTAGGACCTCGTGTCGACCATGCTGCGAGTATGAGTCGAGGGCAAACTCGCCAGAACTCACGAATTAGGTCGCCCAAGTGGGACAGCCCCTTTAGTGTTCAAAATTGACAACCAGACAAAATGTCTGAATTTGACTAACTCGTGATACTTGTGATCCATGTACCTGCACTAGAATACCGTGATCAAGTGCAAGCTTAGAGATTGGATAAACAGAGCCGATATAGGAATTAATTACTTGAGCTACAGTGTTCACTTCATTGCAGCTATTGTTTTTGTCTGAAATATCCTTGAAGATAATTCACCTTCTCGGACACATTTACATTTCGAACCTGTCACAACATTGTTAGTAGTATTTATGCTAGTGGCAAAATATGAGCTCTTCTTTAATATGCAATTATGTATTTTATAGAGGTTTCTGAATTTTATGGGTAAACCTTATAGATACTCAATGAAAAAAAGACATACAAGAAAAAGATCACCAAATTGTATTAGAGGAATGAAGAGTTATGGGGTAAGGCGCTGAGGTGAAATAACACCAATGTTCTTAGTGAATTATGTAGACATGAGACTGAATAACCTACTCTTATTCCATATTTTCATAGTCTTATGTTCTAAAGGAAAGAAAAATAAATGATGAATGTAATGTTGCTGCATTCTGATTGGTATACCAGCTTTCTGCAATAACAGAATAATTCTTGCTTAATTTAATCTACCTTGCAGATTTGCAGCAAAGCACCTGGCAATTGTAAATGGAAGTGTAGAGAAATCCACCATGGAGATTTTGCTTGTGTGTTATAGTAGAAAAGTTCTTTGGTCTTTTCCTGGAGTGGATCAAATGAGAATGCATCTGCCTTGTCCAATAACTCTTGGGCAATGCCTTTGAAGTTTAGATAAGTTTAATTTAATAATAATTAATTTAATAATAAAGCACTGAAACAGGTCCTTTGGCCCACCGAGTCCATGCTGACCACCGATCCCCGCACACTAGCACTATCCTACACACGAGGAACAATTCACAATTTTTACCGGCCAATTAACCTGCAAACCTGTACGTCTTTAGAGTGTGTGAGGAAACCGGAGCTCCCGGAGAAAACCCACGCGGTCACGGGGAGAACGTAAAACTCCATACAGACAGCACCCGTAGTCGGGATTGAACCTGGGTCTCGAGCGGGTAAGGAAACAACTCTATGCTGCACCACTATGCCATAATGAATTTAAGTACAGCTCATGGAAAGCAAACATACAAACTGTCACAGCGACAGATTCCTGGACTCCTCACTTTGTACAGACTCATTTTGTAACTGCATTTATGCTCCCATGCTGACTCTCGATAGTCTGTGGACCACATTAGACAGTCTATGGATACATTGGAAATATAGGCTATACTAAATTTTGTACAGAGTGCTAGCCTGGTACATCAATGTCCACAACTCAAATTAAAGGCTGTATGTCAATGTTCCTAACAGCTGCATCATGTTGTGCTAATCTCTGTCTCGTGTCTTTGGCAATGAGCCAGGTTTTGATGTTCTTTCCCATAGCCGGCACTTGTCTATTCTGTGAACCAACCTTCGACCATTTCATACAAAATGCACAACTCCTTTATTTCACTCCTTCCTTAATGTTTGTACATTCCAGTGTAATTAATTAAGTCACCACTACTATTGTTTTATATATAATTAATACCTCTGGATCTGCCCACACTAAGTCAACTTGCAATGATTTATGGCAGCACATTCCTGACCACCAGTTGTCAACTCCCCTGCCACTGAAGGCACAATATCATTTTTCTATACGGCACCTATCATTTCAGTATCTACAAGTGCCAATCATTAACATAGCTCTGTCTCTAGCTGACACTTGATAGTATTCCTTCTGGGAGCCTTTTATGTGCTCAGGACCTCCTCTGTACAGAGTTGCTGGCATTTTTATAAGAATGGTCACTTCTTATAAAGTGACCATTCACTTTATAAGAAAGATGGAAAGATGTAAATACGAACACAGTATATAGGAAGAGTTGCATTTCTATTAGTCTCTTTTGTGGCCTCAAGATTCAAGATTCAAGATTCAAGATACATTTAATTGTCACATGTGCCAGATGGCACAGTGAAATGAAATTCCCATACAGCCATACAATAAAAATAAAGAACACACTCTATAGAATTTGACATAAAACATCCCCACACAGCAGAATCAAAGTTTCCCGCTGTGTGGGAAGGCACCAAAGTCAGTCTTCTTCCTCCACTGTTCCTCGTGGTCAGGGCCTCCCCAAGCCCTCTGCAGTTGCAGCTACGGGCGGCCCGATGTCCAGGACCGCTCGCCGGGGTGATACAAGTCCGACGTCGGGGCTGCGGGACGTCCTCAGCGGCGTGGACACAGAGTCGGCCCCCTCCTACCGGAGTCGGCGGCTCCCAAAGTCCGTAGGCCGCGACGGGTGGAGACTGTAGGCCCTATGCAAGGCGCCCCAGGACTCCACGATGTTGTTCAGCGCCGCCCGCGTTGGAAGCTCTCCGCACCAGAGCTCCACGATGTTGGAGCAGCGGCCCAACGCTCCGGAGCTCCAAACGCGACCCAGGTAGGCATCGCCCGCTCCGCGGTGACTCCAGCGCTGGAGTGTTTCACAGGCAAATGAAGTATTTTCAAGTCTGCATTTTGTTATAACAGCAGAAATATGTAGTCAATTTGAACATGATATATTGCCACAAATAGCAGTGTGATAAAAAACTTATAATTGTTTTTAGTAATGTTGAATGAGAACTGAATATTTATGAAGAGACGGGTGGTAATTCCCTAGTATTCCATGGTATTATTGTGATACTTTTACATCCGAGAGAACTAACAAGGCTACAGTTTAATTTCTTAACCAGAAGATTCTTTCTTCAAAACTGCCAGTGTCACTCAGCACTGTGCTATTTTGTTGGCCTACTCCGTGCCCGAGTGCATGGAGAGGGATATGAACACATTATTTGATCAATATATTTAGGTTTTAGGTTTTGGTTTATTATTGTCACGTGTACCGATGTATAATGAGAAGCTTTGTTTTGCATGCTCTCCGATCATATCAGATAATGCTATAAATAATTACATAGTACTATACATGTGAGCAAAGGTCACTCAGTAACTCTATATTCAATTGTTACACTATTTGTCTTCATAGGAATCCAAATCAAGCACAGTCATGATTTGGTAAACCCTGGAAGAGAACACGCATAGTATCACATCCTAATGGAAAATTGTGATGGACTGTATCAATTGTGCTTTTTAAAATGCCCAAGAGCTTTCAATCAATATTTTCTGAGTGCCTAATGGTTGTGCAACCATTTTTGTACAACAACAAGGCTATTGGATTAAGATTGATGATTGGTTAAGTTCTCATGCTTTACAGAGATGGGGATTAGTCAGTACTTATTCTAATATAGATATCAATAAGATACCATCCAGTTCTCTTCATTTTATAAATGTTTACCAAACATAAGGATCAACAATGGAAAGCAGAGCTGTTCATGAATTCATGGTCGATTCTGCTATTCTGAGGAATAGCCACTGATACAAACACATATTAAATATTACATAGGCTTTATTTTGATGGACAATTACAGTATTTTGATTCCGAGATACAAAAGATTATGTGCATTGTAGGGTGCCACTCAGATCAGGTAAGAAAATCATCTTAGGATAGGCAATATAACCATTTTTTCAAAGTTATCCAATGTATAAATATTTTGTGTATACTAAAAATTCTTGCCCCTTTCCCTATCCAAATCCAGAATTTGGGCATAATTCAAAATAATTACCTTACTGTTACATGGGGGAGTGCTCTAACATCAAATAAGTAAACCATAGGCTATAAAATTCCTCACAGCAGCTTACATTTTCTCACAAGTGGATGGAAACCCAGTGGACACAAATTATCCTCAATGATGGTGTGGAGTGACTACAAGCATAACAAATATTCAAACATAACGAGCATTCGACCCCGAAACATCACACATTCCTTCTCTCCAGAGATGCTGCCTGTCCCACTGAGTTACTCCAGCATTTTGTGAACATTCACACTAGTTTTATGTTATCCCTCTTTTCCATCCACTCCCTACACACTAGGGGCAACTTACAGAGACCTACAAACCCAATATGTAGGAAGGAACTGCAGGTGCTGGTTTACATTGAAAATTGACACAAAAAGCTGGAGTACCTCAGCGAGTCAGGCAGCATCTCTGAAGAAAAGGAGTAGATGACGTTTCTGGTCAAGACAGGTCTGAAGAAGGGTCTTGACCTGAAACCTCACCTATCCTTTTCTCCAGGGATGCTACCTGACCTGCTGAGTTACTGTAGATTTTTGTGTTGGTTTAACCTACACACCTACACGTCCTTGGGATGGGAAAAGAAACCGGTGGACCTAGAGGAAACCCACACGTTCACCAGGAAAATGTGCAGCTCTACACAGACACAGCACGTGGGGTCAGGATCGAACCCGAGTCTATGGTGCTATGAGATAGTTGCTCCACCCACTGTGCTGCCCACAGATGAGTGAGCAATTTTCCTGAGATTCCCTGCTGGCATTTCATTGAAAATGGACCTGATGCCATGTCCCTTGCACAAGAGTAAAAGAGCGTTGAGTTTAGATTTAGCTTTCAGTTTGTTTAGATATACAGTGCGGAAACAGGCCCTTCCACCATTGAGTCCGCACATTAACACACTAGGGACAATTCACACTTATTCCAAGTGTTCTTATTCCTGTACGTCTTTGGAGTGTGGGAGGAAACCGAAGAGCTCGGAGAAAACCCATGCGGTCACGGGGAGAAAGTACAAACTCCGTTCGGACAGCACCCTTAGTCGGAACCGAACAATGGTCTCCTGTGTTGCAAGCACTGTAAGGCTGTAACTCTATCGCTGTGCTACCATGCCGAGTATTTTCTGCAAATTAATGGGCAGAATTGTGCTTCTGGTGTGAATATTTCACAAGACTACCATGCTCCACAGTAACAGCATAGATGTCAGAGAGCCATTACTGATAATTATCTTGTACTTTTTAAGATTTTTAGATTGTTTTTAGGATTCTTGTGCATTAATGGATTTTTTTTTCCAATTGAATGAACTGCTTGGCACAATGCCATTTCCTTAGTTCCAAACACTGGTCTCATTAAAAAGCACTTCGGTGATTGTTTTCAAAACATAACTGAAACTGATGTTGCTGGCTCCAACCTTCACTCTCCAAGTCGCTAATTAATTGCAATGAAAACACCTACGCAAAGAAGGAATGAAGAGATGTTTTCACCTCAACTAACGTAGCAAAAATCAAGCTTTAAATTAAATCCAAGGATATTGGAAACCTGGAATAAAAACTAAAACTATTCTGGAGGATAATCTTGGTTGCAGCTAAAATATCCATCTGTGTTTTTGTTTCAAAATTTGTTGGCTTTTGGATACTTTTCCACTTCTAAAAAAAAAAGTTTCATATTTTACATAAATGTAATTTATTTTCAACTCTTCTCTGTTGAATGCATTAGTAGCCACTAGTTCCGAAAAGGGCTAAAGATCAGACAAAATAAAATTGAGATTTCGTGTCAATGAGCAAATTGTAAAGGCGAAATTCTGAATGGTCCTGAAATTATTCTCTCTGCGCAATAATTTATGGATATACTAAACCTTCATGAGCTTGTTATATGCATTATGTTAACAGGGCTATTAACGTTTTTAAAGTTGGCTGACACCTGTTAAAATACAATTGTGTACTTACAGTATGCTGATATTTCGAGGTTTATTTCAAACCTAATTCACTTGGTTGTTTTTTGATGGCAGGTCAGCCAGTTTCTTTCTAATTTTTTCCATGTATGCTGTCAATGTCTCCAGGCTGGGATCTGATTGCAGTAGAATAATTGGGAGGAGAATTCACGTGTTGCTGAAAAAGGGGTCTGACAAGGTAAAAGGTCGTGGTGTGACTATTGCTAAAGATAGTAATGGGAATGGCACAGAAAGCACAAACTGCGATGAACCCTTAGTTAGAAAATGAGGATTTTATTGATCATAATAATAGTAAATTCCAATGCATGTTTTTTCCCAATTACAAAATATCTTGAAAGAAGAGAGAAGTTCCATTTAAAAAGTAAATGAACGTTACAGCCTAGACAATAGGTGAAGTTGAATGTTTCAGCTCCTTTATCAGGAATATATTGTTAATTGATGTAATGTTTTCAACTTGACATCTACTGGTATCCACAGCCCACCCAGAAAGGGAGATTCCCATTTATTAAGCTGTACGTTTAGAGAAGATCGTGTGAAGATTTGCCTTGAATCTCAACGGTTCAAAGGTTCAAATTTATTTGTCACATGCACCATAAGGTGCTGTGAAATGTAATTTACCATGCAGTGTTACAATTAAAAAAGATCATAATACACAACACAATTCAACACAGACACCCACCACAGCATTCTTCACTGTAGTGGAAGGCAATACAGTTCAGATAATACAATACAATACAATACAATACAATACGGTTTATTTGTCACATTGCACATAAGTGCAAGTGAAATGAATATGTCAGCAGCGGTACAATTATAAAGAACACACACAAAAACACAATAAAAATTTAACATAAACATAAACATCCACCACAGCATTCATCACTGTGGTGGAAGGCACACAATTTGGCCAGTCCTCCTCCATTTCCCCCCGTGGTCGGGACCTCAACCCTCCGCAGCCGTTGCTGCGGGCGTTCAGATGGTAAGGACAAGGTACAAGTCCAGGTAAGTCCAGAGTTGGCTCTTCCCCACCGGAGACCGCGGCTTTAAGTTGGAGTAGGCTGCAAGCCAGCGGTCGAAGATTTAAAGTTTAAAGTTCCCGCAGCAGCCAGAAGCACCGCAGACTGCAGGGCAGGCGATCGAAGCTCCCCTCCAGGGGTGATGGTAAGTTCACGCCGGGCCCATGGTAGAAGTTGGCCGCGGGCCGGCAGTGATGGCTTCTTCTTCCCCCCGGCTCCCCCACGAGGGATCCCGGGCTGTAGACGTCGCGCCAGCTGGAGCTGTGCAGACCGCGACTTCAGGCTGCGGCTTCAGGCTGCCGGCTGCCCCGGGCCAGCGAAACGGAGCGCTCCCTTCCAGCGAGCCCCAGCGAGGGATCGCCCGCTCCACGCCGAGAGTCCACGCTGCGCCTGCCGCTGAAGCCCCGGGCGCGTCACCGGGAAGGGCCGCCCGATCCTCGTTGTTAGGCCACGGGGGAGGCGACCTGGAAAAAGTCGCCTCTCCATGGAGGAGGCGGCCAAAACGGTTTCCCCCTTACCCCCCCAAACCACCCCCCACACAAAACACACAAAGAAACATCCTCCTCCTCCTCCTCCCTTGTTCACCCGTGGTCCCAGACCCTCCGTATTCGCCATTACGGACGGCCCGATGTTCAAGCCCTGTTGTCGGGGTGGTTGGAACGTCGACGTCAGGACAGGTCGAGCACACCCAGAGCTCCCAAATCAGACATCTCCGCGGCTTCAAGATGTTGTCGGCCGCAGGCCGGCGGTAGGAGCTCTTCTCCGGCGACCCCCAGCGAGGGATCGCCCACTCCACGATGGAAGGTCTGCTCTGCGCCTGCCGCCAGAAGCTCCACAGACCGCGGCTCCAAGATGTTGTAGGCCCGCGGCCAGCGGTCGGAGTGCTTCTCAGGCAAGGGGGCCCATGATGTTAAAAGTCCCTGCTGCGCAGCCGCTGAAGCTCTGGGCCCGACTCCGGGAAAGGCCGCACCAAACCAGCTGTAAAGCCGCGAGGAGGGGGGTGAAGAAGCGACAAGGAAGAAAGTTGCATCTCCGTCGAGGTTAGGTGCCTGGAAAAACGGTTTCCCCCTATTCCCCCTCTCACCACCCCCCACACAAGACATACAGAGAAACACTAAAACATACTTTTGGACATACTAAAAAAAACCAAAAAAAGTCAAAACAACAAACCCGCTGCGGGCGAGGTGGACGTCTCACAGCGCCACCGGAACTGGAACCTGTCGTCAATGCATTACTTTCTACTCATTATTTTAGTTTAGTTTAGAGATACAGCGCGAAAGCAAGGCCCTTCGGCCCACCGAGTCCGCACTGACCACAAATCCCTGCACATTAACACTATCCTACATACACTAGGGACAATTTACATTTACCTACCTGTCAATTAACCTACATACCTGTACGTCTTTGTGCAGGAGGAAACCGACGATCTCGGAGAAAACCCACACGGTCACTGGGAGATTGTACAAATGCAGTACAGACAGAACTCGTAGTTGTGATAAAACCCGGGTCTCCGGCCCTGTGAGCGCTGTAAGGCAGCAACACTGTGCCACCGTGCCGCCCACTTTACCTCACTCTATTTAGTCAAATGATCTCAGAGCCTTTAACTAAAGTAACTTTCTTTTCTTTGTGATGGAATGATATGCACTCATTTCTGTTTCCAAAAAATATTTTCAAATAACTAAAACAATTTTATATAGTACATAGTGTCATAGCCAGCATCAAACTGCTGGTTAGAATAATTTTCATCTTATTTCAGATTTCCAACATCTACATTGCTTTGCATTCTCACATATTTTATTTAATTATTCCTTCAAAAACTAGAATATCAGACACAACATTTATATTTAGAAAATTTCCTGCAATAAAATTTATGTCGTAAAATTATAGGAAATAATCAAATTTTTCTATGTTGTGACTACAATATAAAGTAATTCCCGATGATTTTATTTGATCTTTTTACACCGACTAACAAGGATTATTTTTCTTCCATTCCTCTTTGAACCAGTCATTTACTGTCTTGAAGTGAAATAATCTTTCAGCTGTTTAGTTAATTGAGATGTATATTGTCCGTGGACTACCGAGTTAATTGGCCTTCATAGTTTATCAAAAGTTACGAGAGATAAATTGATTAAGACTTCAGAACAGAGCATCTAAACCATATATCACCGGCCAGAGCTGTGGAATGGTGTGTATGGCAATTCACAGTCTATCAGATCTAATCTAGTTAATGTGTCTCCAGTTGCATTTGCACTCCCCCTCTGGGTAGAATCATTGTTTACTTTTACATGGTGACTTGCACAAACTTACTCGGCCCCTCTCGGTTTCACACCCACACACACTAATCCCTGTTCATTAGGAAAACAGTGTTCACCAGCAGTTTGGTTTTTCACTTTAAATTTCCGGTTAATTATATTATTCCAGGTTCAGGAACAGCTACTTCCCTACAGCCATCAGGCTATTAAACACGACAACAAATAAGCTCTGAACTACAACAGATTATTATTATTATTATTGCACTATATTTGTTTATTTATTGAGTGTGTGTGCATGTGTATATATACATACTGAACTTTTTTCTCCCGTTATGTACTATGTTTACATATTCTGTTGTGCTGCAACAAGTAAGAATTTCATTGTCCTATCTGGGACATATGACAATAAAACACTCTTGACTCTTATTAATGAGACAGTTCTTTTGTTCCTGTTGGAAAACAGTTTGTTCGTGAAATATTGGAAATTGAAACCCTGACTATCTTTCAAATTGCAGCCTGGTGGGCAAGTTGACCACTGTCCTCGTGACTTGGTCATGGCAGTCCTATCCAGCAAAATGCCTGGTTGCATGTTGCCACACCAAAGGTGCCCACTCAATGTGGCTGTTGTCAACCCAGCTGGATTATGAATGTGCACACATGTAGGGCTGCCTGTGACTTGTTTGTGAACCTGCAAGGAGCCATGATATTGCCTTTTCAAAACTTTGCAACGACTGTGGGATTGTTCTCTGCATGGGAACGATGGGATGACATGATGCATCATCTAAATTAAACTGACATTTTTATCTGCCTTCAACCAAGCCACTGCAAGACATTGCTTCCAAGATGACGCCCAACCCAGGCGACTATTTGCATACTAGCCACAGAAGCAGATCTCCAATCACATATTACAATCGCTCCACACTATTAAAACTATTCCCGTTTACATCAACGGTCCTGTTTATATCAACGGTCCCATTTATATCAACGGGTCGATGGTGGAAAGGGTCAAGAGCTTCAAATTCCTGGGCGTGCATATCTCTGAAGATCTTTCCTGGTCTGAGAACACTGATGCAATTATAAAGAAAGCTCATCAGCGCCTCTACTTCCTGAGAAGATTATGGAAAGTCGGTTTGTCAAGGAGGATTCTCTCTAACTTCTACAGGTGCACAGTGGAGAGCATGCTGACTGGTTGCATCGTGGCTTGGTTCGGAAACCTGAGCACCCTGGAGCGGAAAAGACTACAAAAAGTGGTAAACACTGCCCAGTCCATCATCTGCTCTGACCTCCCTTCCATCGAGGAGATCTATCACAGTTGCTGCCTCAAAAAGGCTGGCAGCATCATCAAGGACCCACACCAGCCTGGCCACACACTCATCTCCCCACTACCTTCAGGTAGAAGGTACAGGAGCCTGAAGACTGCAACGACCAGGTTCAGGAACAGCTTCTTCCCACACAGCCATCAGGCTATTAAACTCGGCTCGGACAAAACTCTGAACATTAATAGCCAATAATCTGTTTATTTGCACTTTATCAGTTTAATTATTCATGTGTGTATATATTTATGCAATGATAAATGGACACACTGATCTGTTCAGTATTCATGCCTACTATGTTCTGGTGTGCTAAAGCAAAGCAAGAATTTTATTGTCCTATCAGGGACAAGTGACAATAAAACTCGCTTGAACTCTTGAACTATTCCTACAGTAACATTTCATACTTTCGATACACGTAAATGGTTCAATTGTAATCATGTATTGTCTTTCTGCTGACTGGATAGCACGCAACAAAAACTTTTCTCTGTACCTCGGTACACGTGACACTAAACTGAACTGAACTGAACTGAACTGAACTGAAGATAGAAGAAAAGTTGTCCAAATAATCCACCAAGTTTGTGCAATTGTCAGCCAAGTTATTATTTATGCCCTTGGTAGCCTGAGAATGATATAAGAGTAACTTCTGTTTATGCGTTATGTTATATTTCATTCTGTATTTAAACTTTAATGAAAATAATCAGTATGTGATTTATTTTGCAGAAAGTGGCAAGGGACCATTCCTGTGTTTCTCTTAATGCTAAAAGCCTCACTCCATTCTTGAAAGGTGCTTGGAGAATACAACCACTGTCAATCAATTCAAGCAGCACAAAGACTTCTGCTGGGAAAGAAACTGAGTTAAAAGAGTTTGAATGCATTGTCAACTCAGATATAGAAAGAGAAAGAGAAAGTGGATGATAGGAAAAAGGGAAAGGTAAGAAAATTGGTATTGGTATTGGTTAATTATTGCATGTATAATGAGAATAATGGAAACTATCCAGTTAAATCATACTGTACATGAATACAATGTACAACTGTAGTGCAGAGAGAAAAATCCTCTCTCTGGTAGTACAACTGCTAGTACAACTGGTAGTGCAGAGATAAAAATTCTAGCATGCAGATTATAGTGTTGCAGTCTTACAGTGATCTACAGAGAAAGTGCAGATAAAAAAAGTGCAAGGGCAGCAATGAGGTAGGTTGGGAGGTCAAGACTACATCCTTAGCTTAGGGGAGAACTGTTCAGTAGTCTGATACAGCAAGGAAGAAGCTGTTCCTGAATCGGGTGCTACCTTTGTCCGGCAGGAGAATGAAGAAGAGGGAATGACTAGGGTGTAAATGGTCCTTCATATGTAAGGAGTCAAATATGATTACATTGAAATTTCTCCCAAATATGGAAAAGGTCTACACCCGAGCACATAGGGCCATCGAGGTCTGATTACAGAGGGAAAGAGCTGTTTCTTAGTCTAGTGGTACGTGCTTTCAAGCTTCTGTATCTTCTGCACGATGGAAGCAGGGAAAGAAGGAATAACCGGGGCGGAAGTGGACACTGAGAAATATGGAGTATCTGAATAAAGTAACATTAGGTGATATAATTTATTACCATTGATACGTATGTTGCAGATATTACGTGGTCAAAAAGCAGCTGTACCAATGGCACAGCTGGCACAGTGGCACAGTGGCACAGCTGCTGCCTCATAGCACCTTCATCTTCTTGCGTATGGCATGCACAGCCTAAAGTTGTCGGTCAACTTGTTCTATTTGATCTTGTTTGTGCACTTTTGGTTGATTGCATTAGTTGAAACAGGGTGGACCACGTGAAGGTTGCAATCTCCCACCCCTCACAGCACCTGAGACCTGGGTTAATTCCTGACCTCTGGTGCTGTCTCTGTGCAGTTTGCACGTTTTCATTATGAATGAGAGGGTTTCCTCTGGTTTCCTCCGGTTTCCTCCCATATCTCAAAGATGTGCAGGTTTGTAAACTAATTGACCACTGTAAATTGTCCCTAGTGTGTAGGAAATGGATGCGAAAGTGGGATAACATAGAACTAGTCTGAACTGGTGCGATCGACGTTCAGCGTGAATATGCACAATGGATTAAACAGCACCTTTCCTTGCTGTATTGGTTTATTACCCTATAATGGTCCTGGGATTTGAAACAATTTTCTATTCCTTGGCATTGTTACAATGCATTATGCAGATGAATATACACTATACAGTATTAAAGTGATACACCAGTACTCTTTGAATTTATCTACTGATATAGGCATACTTTGATTTATCCTAAAGGAAACGTTACAGTATGAGACCTCTGTACTTGACTGGAAGAAAATGCATTTGCAAAATGGGTAAAATGTTTACATAGGCGATAGTTTGGGGCTAAACATTTAGCTTAGTTTAGAGATATAGATCGGAAACAGGCCCTACGGCCCACCAAATCCGCCTTGACCAGCGATCCCCGCACATAGACACCCCCCCCCCCCCCCCCGCACACTAACATTATCCTACACACGCTAGGAACAATTTACAATTTTTACCAAAGCCAATTAACCTACAAACCCGTACGTCTTTGTAGTGTGGGAGGAAACCGGAGCACCCAGAGAAAACCCAGACGGTCACGGGGAGAACGTACAAGCTCCGTACAGACAGTACCCGTAGTCAGGATCGAACCCGGGTCTCTAGCACTGCAAGGTAGCAACTCTGCCGCTGCGCCATCGTTCCGCCCCATTTGACTCCACACGAACCGAGTGCAGTAAGATGTCACCAGAAACATTCAGTCAAACTGTATTTTCTGCGCAGTAAAGATAAGTTGACATTGGAAACGTGGATACATTTACTGGATATATAAGAAATAATAAGATAATGTATTCAGAACAAATGTAGGCTTTCCCCCACCCCTTTCAAAATTGAAGTGAATAGCTTGATAAATGACTGGGTGACTTTTATTAGTATGAAACCACAGATTACATTTATTGTTTACAGTTGTAACATCTGCAAAATATCAACTGTGTTTATATGAAAATGATGTCACCTGATATTACTTTGTTCAGATACTTAATATTTATCAGTGTCCACTTCAACCATAGATGACATTTCAGCTCTTAGTCAGCAGAATACAAACAGGTTAATTTATTGCTATTTTAAATTATTAAGGTGACACATAAACAGTCTTTTATAAGTTGGTTATGGCCTTTAAGATAGACTATGGGGCTTTTTGTACTCTGCCATACAATTCAAACAACATAGATGTGGCAGCAAAACTTGATGAATCTTTATGAACAATTTGACAACATGCAACAATGAAATATGACATTAATAGAGTTTTGCGTTTATACAATATCTAGCAGTATTTTATCTTGTCTTTCACGTCTTTGCAACACCTCCTCTAACCATCTTATTTTGAGGACAAAAGATCATTTTGTTCCCAGTGTTTGAAGGGCCCATTATGCTGGGTGCACGCAACATCTGACTGTGAGGTCAATAAAATACTTTTTATTATTGCATTTTGCAATCATATAAGACGTTGGTGAGGCCGCATTTAGAGTATTGCATTCCGTTCTGGGCACCATGTTATAGGAAAGATGTTGTCAAGTAGGAAAGGGTGGAGAGAAGATTTACGAGGATGTTGCTAGGACTCTAGGGCCTAAGCTATAGGGACAGGTTGAGCAGTCTGGGACTCTATTCCTTGGCGTGCAGGAGGATGAGCGGTGATCTTATAGAAGCGTACAAAAACATGAGAGGAATAGATCGGGTAGATGCACAGGGTCTCTTGCCCAGATTACGGGAATCGAGAACCAGTGGACTTAGGTTTAAGGTGAAGGGGAAAAAGATTTAACAGGAATTTGAGGGGTAGCTTTTTCACACGAGGGTGGTGAGTGTATGGAATGAGCTGCCAAAGGGGGTGGTTGAGGGAAGGACTTGCAGATTTTAAGAAACAATTGGACAGTATATGGTAGGACAGGTTTAGAGGGATATGGGCCAAACGTAGGCAGGTTGGACTTGTGCAGATGGGATATGTTGAATCATATGCGCAAGTTGGACTGAAGGGCCTGTTTCCGTGCTCATGACTATATGACACAATTTCAGGCTGTTGTGCTCATGTTTACCTTTGGGGAGAAGGAGAACATGGAAGAAGCTGAATCCAACATGCAACTAATGTTTGAGTTTTAATTTCTTTGGGAGCGATCACCTGTACGAATGAATGTGTTTGAAAAATCCAAATAAGACCTTGTCCATCCAATCTTTCAATCTACCTCATTGTGGCTCGTGTATATTTTCCTTTTGCACTATCTGATACACCCATGTATGGAGTGGATGAAACACACCATTTTTCACCATGTCTTGGTACATGTGTCAATAATAAACTAACACCAATAAAATCACTAGGCACAAAAGGCTGCAGTAAAGGGCCTGCCCCACTGATGCGACTTTTCAGCGACTGTCTTCGACCTTCAAGCTCGAGGGCACTTGCCTGAAAAACCTCGAGCTGGATCAACCATCAGCGATGAAACCACGAGCCGGATCGACCGTCTGCACACACAAACACATCGCAAAGGCGGGGGCCAAGGGAAGCGGGGGAGCGCTATTTGAAATTCACACCCGTGATGAACAGGAAGGTAAAATACGGCTGGCACAGTTCGGTAAGTCCTTTAGAGAGCGCGGAGGGACGGGTGGAGAGAAGGGGAGAGAGGGGAAGAGAAGGGGAGAGAAGGGGGGAGAAGGGGGGGTGAAGGAGAGGAGACACTTTTAAGAAATATAGTTGAGTTCTTCATTAGGATGGAGAGTGACATTGTTAACTCAGAAACAAGGGTCCTGAACTTAAAGAAAGGTGACTTTGAGGGTATGAGACGTGAATTGGCCAAGATAGACTGGCAAATGATTCTTAAAGGGTTGATGGTGGATATGCAATGGAAGGCATTTAACAACTGCATGGATGAACTACAACAAGTGTTCATCCCAGTTTGGCAAAAGAATAAATCAGGGAAGGTAGTGCATCCGTGGATAACAACAGAAATCAGGGATAGTATCAAAACAAAAGATGAAGCATACAAATTAGCCAGAACAAGCAGCCTACCAGAGGACTGGGAGAAATTCAGAGACCAGCAGAGGAGGACAAAAGGCTTAATTAGGAAAGGGAAAATAGATTATGAAAGAAAACTGGCAGGGAACATAAAAACTGACTGCAAAAGTTTTTATAGATATGTGAAGTGGAAAAGATTAGTTAAAACAAATGTAGGTCCATTGCAGTTAGAAACAGGCGAATTGATCATGGGGAAAAGGACATGGCAGACCAATTGAATAACTACTTTGGTTGTGTCTTCACTAAGGAAGACATAAACAATCTTCCGGAAATAGCAAGGGACCGGGGGTTAAATGAGATGGAGGAACTGAGTGAAATCCAGGTTAGCCGGGACGTGGTGTTAGGTAAATTTAATGGATTAAAGGCCAATAAATCCCCAGGGCCAGATAAGTTGCATCCCAAAGTACTTAAGGAAGTAGCCGCAGAAATAGTGGATGCATTAGTGATAATTTGTTAAAACTCTTTAGATTCTGGAGTTGTTCCTGAGGACTGGAGGGTAGCTAATGTAACCCCACTTTTTAAAAAGGGAAGGAGAGAGAAAATGGGGAACTACAGATCAGTTAGTCTAACATCGGTGGTGGGAAAAATTCTGGAGTCAGTTATTAAAGATGGGATAGCAGCACATTTGCAAAATGGTGAATTCATTGGACAAAGTCAGCATGGATTTATGAAACATAAATCATGTCTGACGAATCTTATAGAATTTCTCGAGGATGTAACTAGTAGAGTGGATAAGGGAGAACCAGTGGATGTGTTATATCTGGACTTTCAGAAGACTTTCGACAAGGTCCCACATAAGAGATTAGTATACAAACTTAAAGCACACGGCATTGGGGGTTCAGTATTGATGTGGATAGAACTGGCTGGAAGACAGGAAGCAAAGAGTAGGAGTAAACAGGTCCTTTTCAGAATGACAGGCAGTGACTAGTGGGGTACCGCAAGTCTTAGTGCTGGGACCCCAGCTATTTACAATATATATTAATGATCTGGATGAGGGAATTGAATGCAACATCTCCAAGTTTGCGGATGACACGATGCTGGGGGGCAGTGTTAGCTGTGTGGAGGATGCTAGGAGGCTGCAAGGTGATTTGGATAGGTTGGGTGAGTGGGCAAATGCATGGCAGATGCAGTATAATGTGGATAAATGTGAGGTTATCCACTTTGGTGGCAAAAACAGGAAAGTAGACTATTATCTGAATGGTGGCCGATTAGGAAAAGGGGAGATGCAATGAGACCTGGGTGTCATAGTACACCAGTCATTGAAAGTAGGCATACAGGTGCAGTAGGCAGTGAAGAAAGCGAATGGTATGTTAGCATTCAAAGCAAAATGATTTGAGTATAGGAGCAGGGAGGTTCTACTGCAGTTGTACAGGGTCTTGGTGAGACCACACCCAGAGTATTGTGCACAGTTTTGGTCTCCTAATCTGAGGAAAGACATTCTTGCCATAGAGGGAGTACAGAGAAGGTTCACCAGACTGATTCCTGGCATGGCAGGACTTTCATATGAAGAAAGGCTGGATAGACTCAGCTTGTACACGCTAGAATTCAGAAGATTGAGGGGGGATCTTATAGAAGATTATTCCCGATGTCGGGGAAGTCCAGAACCAGGGGTCACAGGTTAAGGATAAGAGGGAAGTATTTTAGGACCGAGATGAGAAAATCATTTTTTACACAGAGATTGGTAAATCTTTGGCATTCTCTGCCACAGAAGGTAGTTGAGGCCAGTTCATTGGCTATATTTAAGAGGGAGTTAGATGTGGCCCTTGTGGCTAAAGGGATCAGGTGGTATGGAGAGAAGGCAGGGATGGGATACTGAGTTGGATGATCAGCCATGGTCATATCGAATGGCAGTGCAGGCTCGAAGGGCCGAATGGCCTTCTCCTGCACCTATTTTCTATGTTTCTATGTTTCTAAGAAGCCAGACCATGTTTAATAAAGTTTAGCGAGCATTTAGCATTACCGGTCGGTTTACTTGCCTTATTTTTCTCAATGAGCTTTGCCTTCAACTACCTTTGATTAACTTTGATTGAGACTACCTACAAATAGCATTATGACCTACTAGGACCTACCTCGACTAAACCCGCGAGTAAAAAAATATTGATTTTTTTTCCATGTCGATCTTTTTTTACTCGCGGGCATTTTTCAACATGTTGAAAAATACGCCGCGACCTAACTGAGGCCTTGAGTATGCAGGGACTACTCTCGAGCATGAAGGAGAGTTACAAAGACCTTCTAGGACCTCATGTCGACCATGCTGCGAGTATGAGTCATGGGGAAACTCGTCCGAACTCGCAAATTAGGTCACCGCAGTGTGACAGCCCCCTTAACTCAGTGGGACAGGCAGCATCTCTGGAGAGAAGGAATTGGTGACGTTTAACGGTCTGTCCCACTTGGGCGACATTTGGGTGACTGCGGAGCGCCAGTGACTGACGCCCGTAAACCATCAACTTGCACAACATACACGCTGACGTATGCTGTCATGCGAGTGATTCCCGGTTAGGGTTGAGGCTGTAAAATATTCTTCCTTCATTGCATGGATTTTAAACATTAATATATTAAAATTAATACAATAAAATCAATTGTGAAAATGAAAAGATGTCTGAGTCGTTCAGTTTTACTTTTAGATGTATTGGTCTGCTTCCATCCCCCCTTCTCCACTCCACTCTCCCCCCCATCATTCCTTCCCCTCTTCTCCCCACTTCACTCTTCTCCCCCTTATCCACTATCCCCTCCCCTCACCTCTCCTTCTCCCCCTCTCCTTCCCTTCTCCCATTCTCCACCCCCACTTTCCCCAATGCCCCCCCCATTTGTGGATCCAGCCTGTGACCTGCGATCCCCCGCACACTATCACACACACGAGAGGGACAATTTATACAAACCCGTGCACCTTTGGAGTGCGTGAGGAAACCCAAACCCTAGCCCGAGCTGCCTGCTCTTCATGGGAACTAAACTGTTGGTCACGAGTTGGCCCCGAGGCAGATCTCTCTTCCAATGGTCTCTCCAAACGCCCAGAGGCAGCGGGATTTTCAACTGGGTACAGGCAATGTTGTCATTGTACCAGTGCCACCCACCTGCTCTGGCCACTGAGTCTAAATAGCCACCACCCATGCTGAAGCAAGGCGAGGGGGCGAGGGTAGAAGAGGTAGGGGGGGGGGGGGGGGGGGGGGGGGGGGGGTGTTGTTCCCAAAGCCTGCATTTATCCCATAGTCGATGTTACTGAAACAGATGATGTGGCCTTTGTGCAGTACTATTAGTGGGATCTATAAAAAAAACTGAACGACTCAGACACCTTTTCATTTGCACAATTGATTTTATTGTATTCATTTTAAGATATTAATGTTTAAAATCCATGCATTGAAGGAATAATATTTTACAGCCCATCTGTGGTCCCCAACCCTAACCCTAACCCTAACCGGGTGTCACCCGCAGGACAGCATACGTCAGCGTGTGACTTGGCGCACGACATGATGAGGCACCCAAATGTCGCCCCAGGATTTTAAACATTCCAAAATCCTGGGGCGGCAAGGAAGCACCACGCGTTACCATGCGTTACCGCGCGTCAATGCATGGGTCACTACGAATCACCACGCATCACGCCCGCGTCACGACACGACCACAAACGACAACCTGTTTTTAGGCTGTCGTCCAAGCGGGACAGGCCCTTTATGGTCGAAACCCACTTCAGTCTGAATAAGGGTCTTGACCTGAAATGTCACCCATTCCTCCTCTCCCGAGATGCTGCTTGTCCCGCTGAGTTACTGCACCATTTTGCGACTACCTTTGGTGTAAACCAACATCTGCAGTTCCTTCCTACCAATAACGCGATCAAACCATAACATGCAAAGGTAGACAAAAACGTTGGAGAAACTCAGCGGGTGAGGCAGTATCTATGGAGCGAAGGAAATAGGCGACGTTTCGGGTCGACACCCTTCTTCAGACTGATGTGGGGGTGGGGGGGGGGGGGGGGGGGGGAGGGTGGGAAGAGGAAAGGAAGAGGCGGAGACAGTGGGCTGTGGGAGAGCTGGGAAGGGGAGGGGAAAGAAGGAGAAAGCAAGGACTACCTAAAATTGGACCATAACATGCAAGTAATGACTAAATAGTTCAGGAATTTTGTGGGAAACATTCATGTATGAAAACCAGAGACATTTATATGTTTGTGTCAGAAATGTGGATCAAACAGCATGAACTTCTGAGGACTTTCACAGATCTGAAGCCATTCAGGTTACGTGGTGCGGTAAACAGATGCAAACTCCTTCCACGGTTTACATTTACACATTGTTTTTTCAGTTTATTACTAGATGTTCAATAGTTGGAATAATTTACATAAAATTATAATAATTATACCTTGCCTACTAATTTTTAGTTTGTCCCCTGAACATACTTTTGGTCTGTTTCGAAGAATGTCTGTAATTTAGCCGAAAAACCACTAACATTTTGGCATGGTGACCGGCTGACACATAATATTAACATTTTTGAGAAACATTGCTTGAGAAATAGTTAACCTTTGACTCAAATTTGACATGGAACATATCTGCAAGTGTGGCTTTGCTTGTGAGTTCCCTTTGCAGTTTACGGAGCAATATTATGGAGCTGTTGGCATTCGTTGATACTGGTTTTTTTCGCTCTATATCTAGTTTGTACTTAGATCCAAAATGATGGGGTGCGATTTTCCAATGTGTACTTGTGCAAAGACTGAATAGGTTTTACATTTGTTAGACAAATGTATCAGCATTGATACAGAGTTCTGCATAAAATCTCAGGAGGAGCTGAGGCCCAAGTTATAAAAGCAGAATCCAGAGCCCAGCACTACCCAAACTATGTGATAGTCAGATAGGGATAAACAAAGAATGATTGGGTGTTTGAAAGAGTGTTGTGGGAAGAAAAGGATTGAAGTTCCTGAGATACTGGTATCGGTTTCATGACAGGAATGAGCTGTACTTTACAAAGGCCCAAAACTGGAAAGGATTATGCTCTTGTGGCAAAGTTAAATGGCACAGTAAAAAGGACTTTAAACAAGTAACTTGGGGATTTGAACACATGCAGTGGGAAAGCAAAGGGGAAAACATGCGAGATTGTAGGATAGCAAACAATTATTCATACAAAGAATAAAGAAACAGAAAAAGTTCCAGATATTGCTAAAAAAATGTTGAACGAAAGGTAAATTGTTTATTTGGAAATTCATAAATTGTCAGCAATGATGTAAGGGAATTGGAATTTAATTTAGTTTAGTTTGTTTAGTTTAGTTTAGTTTAGTTTAGTTTAGTTTAGTTTAGTTTAGTTTAGTTTAGAGATACAACCTGGAACCAGGTCCTTCGGCCCACCGAATCCACGGCAACAAGTGATCACCCCCGTACACTAACACTATCCTACACATACAGGACAATTCACAATGTTTTACTGAAGCCAATTAACCTACAAACCTGTACGTTTTTGGAGTGTGGGAGAAAGCCTGAACATCCGGGGAAAACCCACATGGTCATGGGGAGAATGTACAAACTCAGTACAGACAGCACCCATAGTTAGGATCGAACCCTGATTGCTGGCGCTGCGAGGCAACAACTCTACCACCTTGTCACCGCGACACCGTGCGCCTCTGACTTTAGCAAGTCAATTAATTAAGACAACTTGCACAAGACAGATCAGTTCAATATTATGGGCAACGGGTATTTTTGTAAAGATTCATGTCCCCTTATCAGGACAAGGTTTCATTAACATCCACTCTCCACTTCCGATATTCTTTCCCAGCACAAACTGCTCACTACTGGGGCAAGATATACCATCTATGGAATGTACTGCAGAAATCCATTAGGGCTTCGACAGCCCTGACAGCATTCAACTCCAGCAACTAGAAGGACAAGGGCATCATGTATGGAATCACACATAGCACCAAGTGCCCAGATTTGGAAGTACATACATTTCCCTTTCATGTCACTAATCTAAGTCCTGGAACTAAAGGGGCTGTCCCACTGCGGCGACCTGATTGGTGAGTTTAGAAGAGTTTGCCCTCGACTCATACTTACAGCATGGTGGACACAAGGTCCTAGGAGGCCTTTGTAACTCTCCTTCATGCTCGAGAGTAGTCCCTGTGTATTTGAGGCCTCAGCTAGGTCGCAACGTATTTTTCAACACGCTGAAAAATGTCCGTGAGTAAAAAAAGGTCGCCATGGAAAAAAACAATATTTTTTTTACTCGTAGGTTTAGTCAAAGTAGGTCGTAGTAGGTCGTAGTAGGTCCACATGTTATTCGTAGGAAATCGAGGGTAGTCAATGGTAATCGAAGGTAGTCGAAGGTAGTCGTAGATAGTCTTCAACATAGTAGAAGGGAGGTCGAAGTAGATAGAAGGAGGTTGTCTTCACTCTCCACTATTCATGTCCAATTTTCCCGAAGCTTATCGAAGCCAGTCGAAGCTAGTCTTCAACATAGTCGAAGGAGGTCGAAGGAGGTCTTCTACATAGTCGAAGGAGGTCTTCAACATGACACTTTTTCAAACTTTCCTAAACTCTTCTAAACTTGCCAATTAGGACAGCCCACTTACTATCTTGGTTCTCTGTGAGATTTCCTTCACTACATGGACTGAACAGGCTTCAGGACTATGTTCCCTGTAACTCACTCAAGAATAAATGTTGACTTAATGAACTTTATTGACTTTACGAATTTTGAAATGGGAATGAACTGGAGAATTAGAAAAGGTAATATCTACGAATATATAGGATATAATGACTGTCTGAAGAAGGGTCCCGACCTGCAACGTCACCTACATGTTCTGTAGAAATACTGCCTGACCCGCTGAGTTACTCCAGCACTTTGTATATTGAAAAGAGATTGCAGTATCAGATGGTTTGATTAAAGAGATAATGAAGATACAAAAACCTAAAGTAATATTATAGGCAAAAAGCAATTATTAGAAAATGAAGATGTATTCAATAAAAATAAACTGGAGAAAAATATTGCTGTATGATGTATAACTTTGGGAAATATTTAAAGGAAAAAGTAAAAAGATTGCAGAATATATTCCATCACAAGTAAGAATAAAGTAACCAAGAATGACATTCTAAGGGGTGCTAGTAAATCAAAAGCAGATGAAAAGGCGAACTCCAAAATTATTAATGATTAACAGGAATGCCAGTTAGCCAACACACAACCTCCCCCATTTTTTAACAAAAACTTCGCAGTAGCATTTTTTAACTCAGTGTTGGCGTTGACATTTTGGGGAATGGCTAAGAGAGAGTCATCCTCAAGGGATAAAAGCTATGCAAAAATCTTTAGCACTGGAATGCCAAATGAGCATATTATATTGACAGATAATGATAAGGTGCAACTGCAACTATTTTCGAGTTTTCGGATATAAACATGGAAATATAACTCAACTACTGAATCAAATAATAGCTGTTCTACCTTTGGAGCAATTTCAACTTGATCATATATCTATAGTTTTAAATTAGATTTGAACAGTCTTCTCTTCGGTGATTTGGGGTTATATTTAGTCCAACTCAAAAATTAACTTATGTTTATGTTTAGAGATACAACGCAGTAACAGGCCCTTCAGCCCACCAGGTATGCGCCGACCAGCAATCCCTGCATATTAACACTATCCTACACACACTAGGGACAATTTTTACATTTACCAAGCCAATTTACCTACACCACTGTACGTCTTTGGAGTGTGGGAGGAAACCGATGATCCCGGAGAAAACCCACGTTGCCACGGGGAGAACGTACAAACTCCGTACAGAGAGCACCCGTTGTCGGGTTCGATTCCAGATTTCTGGCGCTGCAAGCGCTGTAAAGCAGCAACTCTACCGCTGCGCCACCGAGGGGAGGACGTTGGGGCAACATGTAAAACTAACAACATGTAAAACACACTTGGACCAGGACACGGATAAGGAAAGATTTAGGGAGGTGATAGGCCAAATGTTTTGAGCAAATGGGACTAGCTTAGATGTGGTATCTTGGTCGGCATGGACGAGTTGGGCCTATAAGGACCTATTTCCATGCTGTATGACGCTATGGTGCTATGACTGTACGACATTATGTGGCCACATGTTGCCTGGCAGTAATGTACAGGTGCACAACCTTTTATCCGAAATTCCAAATAACGAAAAGCTCCGAATAGCGGACATTTTTTCGGTCCTTGAAGAAAGGTCCTTGAAGACGTTCACCGAGGGCGGCCCGCAGAGGTGACAGCGGAACCTCTGGTCGGTCCTCGAAGAAAGGGGAACTAAATCCCCATTCATAAAAGAGAAGGCGAGGGTATATTGCGCAGGAGGGTTAATAATTGACAATCTGCTGCTGCCTGCCCGCTGAGTTAAAAAGTTCCCACGGTAGACTCACGATACACAGTGTATCGTGAGTCTTGCGTGGGAACTTTTTAACTCAGCGGGCAGGCAGCAGCAGATTGTCGCTCCCTTCAGTTTCACCCCACCTACACCCCTCTGCTTCCCGGCCATGTGTGTGACCCCTTCCCTCCCCTCTCCAGCTCCCCGCCCATTGCACCGGCGCGGGGGCTTTGCACTGTCTTCACGTCGGTGATGCCAGCAGGTCAGTGCCAGTCACCGGAGACGTCAGGACCAACGGGACACCGACCCCCAGGCCCACTGCAAGCACGGAGATCCCAGAGACCCACAGCCAGCAGCAGCCCAGCCCCGTTCCAACTCCAGAGGAACACGCTCCCCGTAGGGACAGAAGCTGATGGTGTGCAAGGTACGTCTTGTTCTTGGGGTTGCGGATGAGGGGGCGCAGCTCGGGCTGTGACGTCTCCGGCCACCCCCCTGTACAGGAGCTGAGACTGGGAACTGTACCGCCCTTGCAGGTGAGCAGGAGAGTGGGGTTGTTTGCAGTTGCGGAGGGAGGGGGCAAGATCGGTACAGTTCACAGTCTCAGCTCCTGTCCAGGGGGGTGTCCGGAGACATCAGGTCCAACGGGACACCGACTGCAAGCACGGAGATCCCAGAGACTCACAGCCAGCAGTAAATCTAGACCAGCCTCATTCCAACTCCAGAGGAACCCGGGTTGCGGATGAGGGGGCGCAGCTCGGGCTGTGGGTGAACTGCCACTTGTCGCTGTAGCGGCCCATCGGGGAGTGGGTTCCTGTTGGTCCTGACGTCTCCGGCCACCCCCCTGGACAGGAGCTGAGACTGGGAACTGTACTGCCCTTGCCCCCTCCCTCTGCAACTGCAAACAACCCCACTCTCCTGCTCACCTGCAAGGGCGGTACAGTTCCCAGTCTCAGCTCCTGTACAGGGGGGTGGTCGAAGACGTCAGGACCACCTGAAACCGCTCCCCGATGGGCCGCTACGGCGACAAGTGTCAGTTCGCCCACACCCCGAGCTGCGCCCCCTCATCGGGACACCGACCCCCAGGCCCACTGCAAGCACGGAGATCCCAGATCAGCAACTCCAGCCCAGCCCCGCTCCAACTCCAGAGAAACACACTCCCCGTAGGGGCAGAAGCTGATGGTGTGCAAGGTACGTCTTGTTCTTGGGGTGGCGGATGAGGGGGCGCAGCTCGGGCTGTGGGCGAACTGCCACTTGTCGCTCTAGCGGCCCATCGGGGAGCGGATTCCTCTAGAGTTGGAGGGGGAGGGGGGTATTGTGCTGTTTGATTACACCCTGCTATCCCAGGGACAGGGAGACACAGCGGCTTTTGAGAATGGTGGGCAATCACTTCCAAAGTTCTGCCCACACAGTCAGTACACCTCTCCTACACTTGTCTCCTGCACTAAGATCATCTCCCAGAGAATGATCCCAGCCTAACCCTCCCTATTCTCTCCTATTCTGCAAGAAAAAACTACATTGAAGACTCAAACTCGCGATCGAGTAACTGCCAGGATCGAGGCGCAAACTCGCGACCTTGCGGATATGAGCCGAGCACTCTACCACTGAGCCAGCCGTTAAAATCTACGCTAAATATCTTCCATTCCGAAAGCCAAAAAATTCCGAATTACGAAAAGTGTCTGGTCCCAAGGCTTTCGGATAAAAGGTTGTGCACTTGTATTTGGAGTAATGAGGTTGTTCAATTTGAGAAGCTAACTCTCTTGGGAACATTTCTCTGGTTGACCAAGCATCTTGATGAGGCCCTGCCAACTGCCAAGACTAGCTGCGGCAGCACACTGCTGAATTACTCACTGTCACCAGCTGTACAATGTGGTCTTTAGGCCACTTATTTCATGCAATAACCCAAGTCTCCTGACCCCTGGAAACATTGGCAGAGCTTGAAGTTTTTAATTTCAGCAAATGGAAGTTCTGGCCCACAAGCATAAAGAAACATGAGTGAATATTACTCTGAAATACTTCCAATACCAGCAGCTGCAGGCTTTGGTATAACACGGAAAATGGGACGCTAACAAGTTGTGCTGCTCATTTGTGAGAAACACCACACCTCTTCGCAGCCTTCCCAGATATATTCACCATCCTATCGACATCTGTATCTCCGGTGTAAGTTCCAGACCCTGGTGTTAAACAATTGGAAAAGAAAAGGGCCTTGGTTCATAAATATTCAGGTACATGGTGAACATAATGAAAGACACAGCTGAACAGGTCAGACTGCATCTCTGGAGAACATGGGTGGTTGACGTTTCAGGTCAGAACCCTTCTTCAGACTCATAATGATCCAGCTTTCTCGACAATAGACACATCATGCTGGAGTAACTTAGCGGGTCAGGCAGCTGAGTTACTCCAGCTCTTTGTGTCTGTCTTCAGTAAAAACCAGCATCCGCAGTTTCTTCCTACACAGCTTTCTCTACTGTCTGAATAAGTTTCTCTTCTCATGCTGAAGATTTCACATCTGTCTGCTCACCGTGCATTCCCGTTCATGTCTGGGAAGTGACTCAATCCAATATGCTTTTAAAATGATGAATTAACTGGGTGTTTTCATCAGATATATACACAAAGATTCACTTGGCACTGCAGCACATTTTCATGTTTTAATTAAATTGAAACTGGGTAATGGCACACTTCCCACTTCAGGCATGCCAGTATCATGCACTCCTAGCTGAGATGCAACACAGATACATGCAATTAATTGTCAATTAGTGCTGATTTATGCACAGTTTACACAGCGGCCCATGAATGCTGGGAATTATACTTGGATTGCTGAAACCCATTTCACATTGGGCCCTTCTAGAAGGCTGATAGTGGCAACTTTCATTAGTCTGGGCTGAATTTAAACCAGGTCCATAAGATGAAAGGCTAGATGCAAACACCATATCAGTGTCCCAAATTTATTCATGACAATAGATAGTAAATTTGCCACTTTATGTGAATCCAACACCCTGCTTAAAAGAGGTTGAATCTTCAACGCTCTCCGAGCCAGACTTTCAATGAAATTGCTCAGACACAAACAATGTTACTTCAGAAATGACCCACTTTGTGGATCGTTAGTCCTGTCAGTTCAGGAACAGTGTGTGATGTAGACAAACTTTGAGGCTGCCTCTGTTTATCATCTGTATGTTACTGTGTCCGTAACAGTCAAGTGATAAACCTAGGAATCCCAGAGTGAACAAGGCAATAAACCTCCAAGGCATGCAGGATAAACATTGAGGCCATCGTTGGGGCTGGTTATTAATGTGCGGGGGAAATTTTAGCCAAGGACACACAGATTATGATGTCTATGCTGGAATGCTCTCAGCTCAAAAGAAGAAATAATAAAGATTTTAAAAGTTGTTATAATTGTATCCACAATCAGGACCCTTGCCAGTAGATTATATTCCACATTACACGGGTAACTGAATACACAAGAGGTACAAGGAACTGCAGATGCTGGTGTACAAAAAAAAGGCACAAAATGCTGGGGTAACTACTCAGTGGGTCAGGCTGCACGTCTGGAGAACATGGATAGATGACATTTCAGGTCGGGACCATATCTTCAGGCTCCTTCTTCAGGTTTGAATAAGAGTCCCTATCAAAACTGTCACATAAACATGTGCTTGAGAAGCTACTTAACCCACTGAGTTACACCAGCACCTTGTGTCTTAGCTGCACTGTGTCTTAACATATATAACCTGCAGACGTGTCACATGTTGTTCAGTTGGTAGGTCTTTTGTGTGTGAATCTGGAGATTCCAGATTAAGTTCCATTCTAAAGATATGTGCACAACAAAAAATAAGGTTACTCTGGTACAGAAGTAAAGAAGTGTTGCAATCTCTTTCAGACCAGGCCCATCAGGTGGACATAAACATGCCCATAGATTCATTTCAAAGACCTCTGGAGTTCTGCCCTCTCCTGGTTGCCACTTACTCCTTAACCATCTACTCAGAAGAGTTTATCTGATGTTATCCATCTACTGTGCAAGAAGCTTATTATTAGCCAAGCTTCCGACAGCACAACAGTAAATACACCTCAAAAATACTTTTAAGGTGAGGGGCAAAAGATTTAATAGGAACCCGTCTGTCCTCTTCTTCTTTGTTGTTTTTTTAGTTAGTGTCAAATGTATGTTTTTAGTGTTCTTTAGCTTGTTTTATGTGGGGGAAGGGGTTGGGGAAACGTTTTCTAATCACTCATCCTGACGGAGATGCAATTTTCTTCCGTATCGTATCTCCGTCTGCACTGCAGCCTAACATTGAGGATTTGGTGGCCTCTGCTGGAGGTCGACCGGGAGCTCCACCGCGGGTTCCTGCGGACTTAACATCGTGGAGACCGCGATCCCTTTGCCTGGGATCGACTTCTGAGCTTTACCGCGGGTGCCTGCGGACTTTAACATCGTGGAGCCGACGTCGGGAACTCCAAGCCGCAGGAGCTTCGACCGCCCCGACATGGGAGCTTCGACCGCCCCCCGACGCGGGTGCTTAGACCTCCGGCTGCGGGAACTTCGATCGGCCCAATGGATTGTTCGACTGCCCCGACCGAGGGAAGAAGATTAGACTTTATTGCCTTCCATCACAGTGAGGAATCTGGGCAATCCGCTGTGGTGGATGTTTATGTTAACTTTTATGTGGTTGTGTGTCTTGCTGCTTTTTTTGTATGGCGGTATGGTAATTCGCCTATCACTGTACCTTAATTGGTACACGTGACAATAAAAGACCTTTTAAAACCTTTGAAACCTTTGAGAGGTGACTTTTTTACACTATGGGCAGTGAGTATAGGGAACAAACTGCCAGAGGAGGTGGTTGAGGTAGGTACTATCATAACATTTAAGAGACATTTGGACAGGTACATGGATAGGAAAGGTTTAGAGTGGTATGGGCCAAGCGAGGAGAGGTGGGATAAGTTGGGCGAAGGCCTGTTTCCACACTACATAACTCTATGACTCTATGACTCTATGACTATACTTCATTTGGCAGTAAAGTGATGTTCACCGCTGCACACATAGATGTCTCTATTTTATCTGCTCATTTTTAGTTTAGTTTTGTTTAGAGTTTAATTCAGTTTAGTTTTTCTATCGCATTGGCAAGAATCCGGTGATGGGAATAATTGGCTATCGTCACTCGCTGGGAGTTTAAAACCACTCACATGCAGCTAAATGCAGAGATCAACAATTGCTGCTTAATTAGCCCTGCCACAACTGCCAACTAACAGAGTTTGCATTCAAGCAAATGTAGGAGGTGGAAATATTTTCTGGAAGCTCCTGAAAACTGCCAAATATGCTAAGATTGGCCATTTAACTCATTGTGAACAAATGAATCAAATTCAGTTTGGGGCAGCGCAGTGACTCAGCTGCAGAGCGATCGCCTCACAGCACCAGAGATCTAGGTTCGATCCTGACCTCAGATACTGTCTGCGTGGAGTTTGCACGTTCTCCCGTGACTGGATGGATTTCCTGCAGGAGCTCCGGCTTCCTCCCACATCCCAAAGATGTACGTGAATGTACGTTAAGTGCCCTCAGAAAATTGCCCATTTTATGTGGGGGAATGGATGCAAAAGTTGAAAAACTTAGAACTAGTGTGAATGGGTGATTGATGGTGGGCCGAAAGGCCTGTTTTCATGCTGTATCTTTCATTTAATCAATCAATCAATCCATTGATCAATCAATCACTAATGAACATACAGCAGAATCCTGTGTAGGCCTCTAAAAGGAATTCTGGGAGATGTAGGTACAAGAGGTTATGAGAAAAAGGAATGGGAAATTAAAGATTGAAGCTGTGGCCGCATTTTATTTCAGCACTGTGGTCAAAAAAGGGTGATGACGTCGAATTTGAAGTGAAGATGACTGAGCAAAAGAGACTGGCTTATATTACAGCAAACAAGGAGATGAGAAAGTTGGGCTGCGGCTACAGCCCTATCGCCTATGAAATATTTTACTGAAAAATGACATAATTAGTCCAAAGTTCAAAGATGAAGGAATAGAGAAAAATGATCCTGATATTTACTGTGATTGATGATATGGTACGAATGTTTAACCAGGAATCCTCCTTCTGCTAATGTAACGATTGCATCAAACCGTGTAAAATGAACAAGTTAACACTTCTGTTAATTATCAAATGCACGTGACGCGCGCATGCTGCACGGTGACGTAGGCAGTGATGTGCGGACGCGCGCGGCGCCCCAGGATTTTGGGATGTACAAAATGTTTGCGCGCCATCTGCGTGACACACAAATGACGCCCAAGTGGGACAGGCCCAAAATTACAACCAGGTGTTGCCATCTCAGAATGCGCTGTAAGATATTTAGGTGTAGGTAATGGCTAGTTTTCACGGGGCGACTTGACGCAAGATGTAGCCAGAGTGGAGTGGTCGTGGTCTAGCACGATATCACACGATATAACGGGGGTAGAGTAAAGAGTTCCCACGGTACTCGGCAATTCTGTCATTTGTGCGAGTGACTTGTCCGTCTCCCGATCTTTCCCGAATCAACATCGTGGACTGTAGTGTAGTTAATCACGTGGCACAAATGATGTTACTTTGTTGTCACACACTCTATTCGTTTTTTTCACCCGAGCTCTTTAATGAGCTGAAGAATAATCTGTGTTTTTTTAGACAAATGTTGTTTGGTGTGATGCACCTTCTCTCAATATGTGCAAGAAGTCGTCTTTTTATTTTGTCAAATATGAATAAAGACTGTGTCTCACATTGACCGTGATGATTGTGTTATTTTATGATCTACTGAGAGGTGAAACTTTCAGTCTGAAGAAACTTTCAGCCCGAAACGCCACCCGTTCCTTCTCTCCAGAGATGCTGCCTGTCCCGCTGAGTTGCTCCAAGCAACTGGTGTCTATCTTCAAAGGACTGACCAGGACTGCCTCTCTCTCTCTCTCTCTCTCTCTCTCTCTCTCTCTCTCTCTCTCTCTCTCTCTCTCTCTCTCTCTCTCTCTCTCTCTCTCTCTCTCTCTCTCTCCTCTCTCCTCAATCTCCCCTCTCTCTCTCTCAATCTCTCTCTAACACAGGCATGAATGGATGAACTCCGCGGGCCAGGCAGCATCTACGGAGGGAAATGGACAGCGACCCATTCTTCAGGCTGCCTTATGTCTCTCCCCCCCCCCCTCACCCCAACTCCCACCCACACACGCGAATGCTGGAGAAACTCAGCGGGTGCAGCGGGGCCGAAACGTTGTCTATTTCCTTCGTTCCATAGATGCTGCTGCACCCGCTGAGTTTCTCCAGCATTCGCGTGTGTGGGTGGGAGTTGGGTGGGGGGGGGAGAGCCATGAGGCAGCCTGAAGAATGGGTCGTCTGTCCATTTCCCTCCGTAAATGCTGTCTGGCCCGCGGAGTTCCTCCATTCATGCCTGTGTGAGAGGGAGGAGAGAGAGAGAGAGAGAGAGAGAGAGAGAGACGCACACACAAGGTGGATGCGAAATCTTACCTGCCTGTTTCAGTGACAGACACCCACCGCCAGTAAATGAAGTCACCCCCATCTGTCTCCCCCTCCTCTCCCTCGACTCCCCCACCTTTCCCTCCCAACTCCAGTCCCGTCCCGACCCCCTGGGAAACTGAAGGTTTCCCGCTGTAATTAAAGAATTCCCACGGTAGACTGTAAAACTGGGACCCTGGTTCTGGACTCACCCAACATCGGGAACATTCTTCCTCCATCTAGCCTGTTCAATCCCGTAGATACGATTAGACAGGTATCTAGTTATTTAATTCATTTAATGATTTCTATCGCCCAGCCTCTCATCTTTCAATCGGGTTCGGCCAGGAAGGAACTGCAGATGCTGGATTAAAACGAAGATAGACACAACATGTAGCTCAGCGGGACAAGCAGCATATCAGAAGGGTCTCGACCCGAAATGTCACACATTCCTTCTCCCCAAAGATGCTGCCTGCCGTCGAACTCATTATCTTTAAACCGGCATCTGCTGTTCCTTCCGACACATACACAAGAAATAAGCAACTTTTCGGGCCGAAACGTTGCCTATTTCCTTCGTTCCATAGATGCTGCTGCACCCGCTGAGTTTCTCCAGCATTTGTGTGTGTGGGTGGGAGTTGGGGTGGTAGAGAGATAAGGCAGCCTGAGGGAGGAAAGGCTCGCCTGTCAATTTCCCTCCGTAGATGCTGCCTGGCCTGTGGAGTTCCTCCAGTTAGAAACTGCTTTCAGACAAAAAGAGACACACTGACATTAATGAAATGCTTAGCTAGTTTTATTAGATTTGTATGTAAGTAGCAAACTGGCTGGATTCACTCTATCCAACCACCGGGTTCACCGTTGGCAGGAGTTCCCACGGTGACCGCAAGAGTTACTACGGATATCGCACGGGACACTTCATTCATAAAATGTTGCAATGCTCAACCACAAGTGCACAAGACACTCTTGGACAAATTCAAACATGTTTGAATTTTCTCCCGAGTCACCAAGTTACACGATTACCTGCCGTTAGCGCCACGGTGGTCCACGAATGCCGTATTGTTACCGCACGAGGTTCCCACGATGTCAAACTCTGGTTACCTCTTGCGTCAAGTCGCACCGTGAAAAGGGGGTTTAAGAACTGCAGATGCTGGTTTAATTGAAGGTAGACGCAAAGTGCTGGAATAACTCAACGGGACAGGCAGCATCACTGGAGAGAAGGAATGGGTGACGTTTTGGATCGAGACCCTTCCTCAGCATTTTATGTCTACGTAAGAAATTTAGGACTGAGGTGAGGAGAGATTTCTTCAGTCAGAGGGTGCTCAACATATGAAACTTTCCCTCACAAAGGCTGTGGAAGCCAAGTTGCAAAATATATTTAAGAAGCAGATGAATTGTTAGAGACACAAGGCACAAGAGGGAAAATGTTTTTTTACATGGAAGGTCCACCATGATCATATTGAAAGGCAGTTCAGGGAGCACGGGATGTTATGTTAGTGGAAGCACATTTTGGGAAGCTGCTGAATAGGCAGTTTAATATCTTAAGTATGAAACACATATGTCAGGAGAGTGACATGTTCAGTGAAGCCGAACATGGAATAAGAGGTGCAATGATTGTAGAAGAGCGTGGTTATGGACAGGAAGGAAGTGTTGCATGTCAGTGTTGCTCCTACCCTTCTTTTTCTTTGCACTGTTCTTCCTATTCCTTATTAATCCACCACTGGTCCTAATGGGCAATCCCTCAACATTGCAAGGTTATGGAATGGCTCGCCTTGTACGGCACAACCCATTACACAAGTGTGGGTGGTGGTATGACGTCATTCTCATTGTAGCCCATCTCCCTGTGCCTGGCTTCCTGAGCAGAGTCAAGCATGACTGCAAGCCATAACTCCTGTCGCAAAAATAGTTTGTTTGTGGCCTGGTCACCTTGTTGGAACAAAGGCAAAATAATTAAAGCAGGCTAAAACAAATCGTTTCAAGGTCAAGTTTGGGTTTCTAATTTTTTTTTTTGCCCAGCTGCAAAGGACTCATGTAGAGACCTCCAACAGTTGAAGTGTAAATATTTTAAGTGTAATTTTTTATAACTAAGTACTCTCATGTGTAGCTGTAATAGCTTCATGCAATGTGTAGGAAGGAACTGCAGATGCTGGTTTGCACCGTAGATAGACACAACATGCTGGAGTAACTCAGCGGGACAGACAGCATCTCTGGAGAGAAGGAATGGGTTCTTCAGTCTGAAGAAGGATCGCGACTCGAAACCTCACCCAATCCTTCCGTCCAAAGATGTTGCCAGTCCCACTGAGTTACTCCAACATTTTGTGTCTGTATCTACATGCAATGCAAGCCTGCAGCTGACTGCATTGTACACTTGAGGAAAACTGAGCTTGAATGTAGCAAATCTGTCACACCCTTCTGGTCTCCCCAGCTCCAGCTTCTCATTTCCACGCTTGTCAGCATCAATCAGATTACCGTCAGTTGCCCACCTCTGTTATCAAAGTGATTTATGTTTGGGATAACATTTCAAAAAGAGCCATTTAACCCTGGACTATACATTCACACCAGTGTCAAAGATAATTGTGTTATCTTATGGATGCTTTATCTTATATTCAATTCACTTCAACTGTTTATTGGTGTTACTAAATATGAAATATCAGAATTTGTTCCTTATAGATGTCAACATTGGACAATGGTAATCTAATAAATGCCACCATTTATAATGTTTATGTGTTAGAGGAGTTTTATCGGCTTGATCCATATTGATCCATATTGATCCATTCTGATATATCTTTACATATTCTGTTGTGCTGCTGCGATTAAGAATTTTATTGTTCTATCTGGGACATATGACAATAAAATACTCTCTTGACTTGACTATATCAAGCCAAGCCACAGTAGAGCCACTGACAGTGCCAGAGGCCTGAGTTCGATCCTGACCACAGCTGCTGGTTGTATTGAGTTTGTACATTCTTCCCGTGACCTGCGCAAGTTTTCTCCGGGATCTCCGGTTTCCCCCCCATACTCAAAAGACGTAGAAGTTTGTAGGTTAATTGGCTTCAGTAAAATAGTCCGTAGTGTGTGTAGGAGAGTGTTGGTGTTCGGGAATCACTGGTCAGCGCGGACTAGGTGGGCCGAAGGGCCTGTTTTCATGCTGTATTTCTAAACTAACCTAAATATATTTATCATAGAAACATAGAAGCATAGAAAATAGGTGCAGGAGGAGGCCATTCGGCCCTTCAAACCAGCACCCCGTGCCTGCATTCTTCCCATATCCCTTGACTCCACTCGCCGCTAGAGCTCTATCTAACTCTCTCTTAAATCCATCCAGTGATTTGGCCTCCACTGCTCTCTGTGGCAGGGAATTCCACAAATTCACAACTCTCTGGGAGAAAAAGTTTTTTCTCACCTCAGTCTTAAATGACCTCCCCTTTATTCTAAGACTGTGACCCCTGGTTCTGGACTCGCCCAACATAGGGAACATTTTTCCTGCATCTAGCTTGTCCAGTCCTTTTATAATTTTATATGTTTCTATAACATCGCCCCTCATCCTTCTAAACTCCAGTGAATACAAGCCTAGTATCTTTTTGATATTTCATTTTGATACTTCATTCAAATATATCTTCCTGGTTATATTATTTTCATAAACCTTCAGTGTTAAACAAAAAAACCCCCCATGATTCGAAGATAGGTGCTATGATTCAGTTCGGCTTATTTTGTAAATATATTGTAAATTTACTTTCTTTTCCAGTATGGCATTCTGTAGGCATATCTGTTGTTGAAATTGGTTATGTCCAGTTCGCACCATACGTATATCTCTCTTTGCGCTGGCAGAGTTGCTGTAGTTTCCACCACATCATTATACCGTTGCAGCATTACAAATGTTTCCATAGAAAGGTAGATTGCGTTATATTGGAAAGACTATATGGGGATGATTTTCCCGAGAGATCTCACAATTAACCAATGTAATTGCAGCTGAAGTCGAACCCAAAATGTTTTGTGGTGCCAACTTCCATTTACTAGGATTTTTTGGATCGTGTAGGTCTTTATGAAGCCAAAATTATTGTTAAAAACATACTTGTGAAAAGCATAAGAAATAAGAGTAGGTCAGACCACATGTCCCAGCTAGCTGTTCAAGAAGGAACTGCAGATGCTGGAAAATCGAAGGTACACAAAATTGCTGGAGAAACTCAGCGGGTGCAGCAGCATCTATGGAGCGAAGGAAATAGGCAACGTTTCGGGCCGAAACCCTTCTTCAGACTGATCGGGGGGGGGGGGGGAGAAGAAAGGAAAAGGGGAGGAGGGGGAGGAGGGCGGGCGGATAGGAGGGTGGGAGGAGACAGCTCAAGGGTTAAGGAAGGGGAGGAGACAGTAAGGGCTAGCAAAATTGGGAGAATTCAATGTTAATGCCATCCGGACGCAAGGTCCCCAGGCGGAATATGAGGTGCTGTTCCTCCAATTTCCGCTGTTGCTCACTGGCAATGGAGGAGACCCAGGACAGAGAGGTCGGATTGGGAATGGGAGGGGGAGTTGAAGTGCTGAGCCACCGGGAGGTCAGGTTGGTTATTGCGGACTGAGCTGAGGTGTTCGGCGAAACGAACTAGCTAGCTGTTATCTCATTGTACAATCAGATAAGGTGTAGTTATCTGTGACAATGTGTAATCCTCTACCACAATTACACTTTGTTGCCTTATTTCCAATGCACCTGATTTCCCTGGAGTTCAAAATGTACAGACTGCAGTAACTAAATATCCACAGCCTTCAGGGCTAGAGAAAATTCTTCATCTCGCTCATCTTAAAATTATAAGTCCTGGCTCCCTACTCTCCATCCTCAGGAAGGAGATTTTTGTGAGTTTCAAGAAGAAACAAAGTAGTTCAGTGTGGTGGCTCAGCGATAGAGTTGCTGCCTTTCAGCGCCAGAGACTCAGGATCGATCCTGACCACGGCTGCTGTCTGTACAGATTCTGTACAGTTTTGGTTTTTCTCCCACACTCAAGACATACAGATTTGAGGGTGAACAGGCTTTGGTAAAATTGTAAATTTTCCCAGTGTGTCTCGGATAGCATTAGTATTCAGGGGTCGCTGGTCGGCACGGACTCAGTGGGCCAAAGGGCCTGTTTCTGTGCTGTATCTCTGAACTAAACTAAAGGTTGTGATTTTTGTGATGGATTGTGGTGTTTCAAATAACATGAATCCTCCTGCTAGCACTTTGGTACTGAGAAGAACCCCTGTTTCGGAGTTGTGAGTTAATGTTTTTCTCACAGGAAGTTAAAAAGGTGACACTAAGAACGACGTTGAATATATTATTTGAAAATCCATGAATATCATGTGTTTCTCATTTAATGATTGTGAATTACAGGCTTCTCGTGGTTTACGTAGGGATTACGTGCTTAAAACGGCACGTAATTCAAAAATGCATAAGTTAAACGTGTTCATAAGTTAGTAAATTCTAGAAGCAGAATTATACCATCAAGTCCACTCTGCAATCAATCATGGCTAATCTATCATTCCCTCTCAACCCCATTCTCTTGCCTTCTCCCCATAACCCCTGACACCCATACTAATCAAGTATCTGTCAATCTCAGCCTCTGACTAAAGAAATTATTTCTAATCTCCTTTCTAAAGGTACGTCCTTTAATTCTGAGGCTATGGCCTCTGGTCCTAGACTCTCCTCCTAGTGGAATCATCCTCTCCACATCCACTCTCTCAAGATCTTTCACCCTTCAGTAAGTTTCAATAAGGGTCCCCATTCATCTTTCTAAAGTCCAGCAAGTACTGGCCCAGTTTCATCAAATCCGTACTGTCACATACAAATGACTACACTGTCAGCAGAAACTTTCAGTGCATTATTCCAAAAATATGAGCGTGTGAATCAAACTTTGGTATTAAAGGAACAAGTGCATTATTTCAAAAACGCATGAAGCAAACTTGCGTAAACCGCGAGGTTATACCAATATAAATGATCAATATCAATATCTGTATATCTATATCACTGATCCAACTTTCTTCATTTTAAGTGTTTACACAGTAGAGATACTAATGTATTTCACACTTGCAAATATCAACTTAATTGGCATCTCATTGATTTTATACGACACATTCCTTCATTGGCATCAACATTTCAAATTAGAAATAAGGAAAGTAATATTTTTAGCAAAATTGGAAATAGAAATGTTGTGAGAAAAGACAGAAAAATGGCAAACCTATGGTGTTTCTGTCCGCAGTGAATTTGGTGTTGTTTTAAATTGATTCCATTCATTATTAAGTCAATAATATACAAGTTAATAATAATGTGTGGAGAGTCACCAATGGACCAGACCCAGCCAGACAGTAGATTCCTTCCATGAAAGATATTGGAGAAACGCATTTATTTTAATAATGTGCAGGAAGGAACTGCAGATGCTGGTTGAAACCGAAGACACACAAAAAGCTGGAGTAACTCAGCGAGTCAGGCAGCATATGACAATGAATCAGACAATGAATAGGTGACTTTTTGAGCCTCAGTGCGGCTCAAACGAAATTCCGTTTCCACAGCCATACAAACAAAGACAATTTCCTACAGAACCCACTGTGATGGAAGGCAAAGTATTTTCTCTCCCCTGTTCTCCATGTCTCTCCCTCCCCAGGCGGGCGATGATATGTCTCACGGCCATTTTAGGCCGCGCCGGGCGATGTACGGCCCCGATCCCGGTCTAAAAGTCACAGTGTTGGAGCCCCTGGCGGGCGCTGTAATGTCCCACGGCCATGAAGCCGCGCCAGGCGATGTACGACCCCGCTCCGGGTCGTTCCAACCCCGCGACACGGGCTGGAGAAGTCGCGTTGCGGGAGCTCCGGGAAGCGGTCTCTCCACCCGGACCCGCGAGCTCCCGATGTCCCAGTTCACCGGACCTGCAGCTGCGTTGCTGGAGCCTCCGAGCCCCAGGAGTCGAGTCGCAGCAGCGAGTCACCGCCGCTCCCCATGCTCCGCAGCTCTGCAGTCTCCCGAGCCCCCGGGTCGTTCAGGTTGGAGGCCGCTCCACGGTGTTAGGCCCCAACGACAACGGAGACCCGACAGGGAAAAGGTCGGGTCTCCCGGGCAGGGAAGAGATTTTAAACGGTTTTCTCCAGAGATGCTACCTAACCCGCTGAGACTGCAGCATTTTGTGTCTGTCTTTTGTTTTAATAATGATCTAATATTCCATGATTATTTTTAACTCCAATTTTATTTAATTACTTGAACATAAATTTGCCACTAAATTACCGGTTTGTTCTCGAAAAGCAGAGTTCTTGCTCAAGCTACCTTACAACCTATAATGCATTTTTTTTTTAAAGTATCATAAATGATCAACAGCCCAATGATAACACTTTACCAAGTCTTTTACCTGAGTTGGGGAATCAAGAACCAGATGATATAGGTTTAAGGTGAGAGGGGAAAGATTTAATAGGAACCTGAAGGGCATCTTTTTCACTCAGAGGGTTCTGGGTGGATGGAACGAGCTACCAGGAGAGGTACTTGAGGCAGGCACAACATTTAAATCTTTTTTTTAAAGAATAAAAACACTTGGACAGGTATGTGGAAAAGCTTAAAGGGATATGGGCCAAATGCATGAAATAGAACTAGCTGAGATGGGACATCTTGGTCAGCATGGGCGAGTTGGACTGAAGGGCCTGTTTCCATGTTGTATGACTCTTTGACTCCAATTACTGCTACAACATTTCTGCAAATATAAACAGCTTCAGTGATTCACAACTCAGGCTGTAGCACTTCCCCAATTAAAGTAGTGTGAATTGTAAAAATAAGGATAAAATTAAGCTAATGACTGTTTAAAATGAGTCTTTCTGTTTCAGTAAAATAGTCTATCTGAGAGAATATAGTGACTCAGTGTTTCTTTATTGCAATCATGAATTGCAGTTTAAGAAGGGCACCCACTTATATGGCCACAGCCAGATCTCCATCATGAGAACTCAAAGACAATTAAATACTTTAGAAATGCAGGCACTTGTATGCATAAGGCTTGGCAGCCAACTTGACCAGATGATGTTTTAAATTATGTTGTTTAAGGATATTGGTGAGCATGGTGGTGCAGCGGTAGAGTTGCTGCCTTACAGCACCAGAGACAGCTGACATTAGATGCTGCCTGTATGGAGTTTGGACATTCCCCCTGTGACTGTGTAGGTTTTCTATGGGCATCAGGATTCCTCCCACATTCCAAAGACGTAACAGGTCTGTACGTTAATTGGCTTCTGTATAATTGTAAATTGTCCCTAGCGTGTGTGTAGGATAGTGCTAGTATGCGGGGATCACAGGTGGGCGTGGACTCGGAGGGCTGAAGGGCCTGTTTCTGTGCTGTCTCTCTAAACTAAACTAAACTCTAGGCTTAACACTGATTTTCGAGCAGTACAGTGTGATATCTTTCCTCTCCACCTGAAAAACAAGACAAGGGCTCAGTTAAGAAAAATGACACTGTTTAGGCCCTGCTTCAGTGTCTGTGGGCAGCTTTCCTGTGCTCCGATATTTCGGCCGAAAGGCCTCATCTTTACTTGCACCTTCTGAATAAATCACATGGTGCACCATGGGCTAAGTCCCGTGGAAGAAAGCAACCCAGCAACTCAATGAAAAACGGCGGGTCAAGGTGAAGGTCAGGAAAGGCTTGCAGAGTTTCTGCAAAGATAGAACCATGAGTTGAAGTTGCTGTGCTAATGCAAGTTACAAATATTGGAACATGAGATGTGGGCTATTTCAAAAGGGCATGTCTCTGTTTTGAATAAAGTTTATATTTTGGCAAAGAATAGTTTGAGAAATTCAAGAGTGTTTTATTGTCATATGTCCCAGATAGAACAATGATTTTTTTTAAACTTGCAGCAGCACAAGAGAATATGTAAACAATATAATAAATTAGAAAAAAAAGTTCAGAGTATATGTAGACATACTCACATAAAACCTATACACACACATATACACACACACACACTTGTGTGTGTGTATATATATATATATATATATATATATATACAAGCACACATAGGTACACATAAAAACAAAAATTATGTGAAGGTTGGACGATAAACCATTCTAATGTCCACCTAACATCTCAATCACGGGACAAAGTGATATTCATTGTAAGTAAACTGCTTTAATGATAGCCATAGCCAAATATTCCCATGTAGTTTGGGATTATCATTGTTTACCTAAATTGTGCAGAGGTGAAGATGGAGTGGGGCATACTATTATTGTTACTCGGAGCCTTGTGTTACTGAACGGGGTATTATGTTTCCAAAATAATTAAGGAACCAATAACTGGAACCACCTCCTACAACTAAGCTGTACCACTCCGCGCGTTTTTTAATAAAAGCTTTATTTATTTTTGTATTCCACACTTTAAATTCCCCATTCCCGACTTCAGAAGATCGATGCCACGCAAAACTCTCTTGATGTTACTCTAAGGGAATTGTCAGACAAACATTTAGCAGCGTCTGAAATTATTTTGTCTTCGTCTTTCCAAATAACGGTGTGTGAGGCTTTTGACCGAATGAACCAGGGAAAGCATTGTGGCTCACTACTCCTGCAAGAATGCCCGATAAAAGAAATTGGATTAAACCTTTTAAGTGTTTACTCGAAAAGCTTTACTTTGAATAGTTGCCGGGCTGATTGGAATTATAGAGGCACCTCTCAGATAAGAGTTGCGGATTGTTTGGGTCTTAAACTGACACCAGGGATTTTCTTTTATCTAACAATCATTATTGTCAATATAGAATTGGTGGCAGGAACGATACTGTCAAACAACCTCGGGTTCAAAATATACTTTCACGTTTTAAGATCATGCCTGGCAGACAGAGGTATGAAGCAGATGACAGCGAGACTGTATAACGTTCGCATTATATTGATTCTATCAAACCTGATATCTAAACAGCCTGCATGATGCGTTATGCATAGAATGTCCGCTGTGTAATTCTCAATCATTTTGTCGGATCACACGGAAATGGGAGAACAATGTAACATTGAAACAAATGGCCCAAAGTCGGTGAGACATTGTCGGTGCGTGAAACCAGGACGGGTAAGGTGCATAATTGGCGTGTCTGGCAGCAAGTGGCCGCGATCTGGAAGCGCCCTCTTTATTGTAGTGGACAAGGGCACAAGGAACAGGAAGCCAAGGCACAAGGCGAAAGATAGCAATCATCGACTCGATTAAACCTCTCCCAAATCTCTTCAGCCTTCCATTTAGGTGTCCAATATTTCCTATTGTTTTGGCTTGAAGCAGCAGCTCTGATGGGGCGCAAGGGTAATGATACTGGAAGCAAAATATTGGGTTTTCACCAATGGATATCCGTTACATGTGAAGCTCCCTCTGGCGCCAGAAAGCATTTGGAGAGGTTAGGGGCAAGATCGCAGATGGACAACAGTGTATTTGGAGGTTTGGGAATCACATTTAAGCTCAATTTGCGCGAAAAATATCACTTGTGGCTTTGTAGGAAACCTCTAAGGATGGTCCCGTTTAAAAGCCAGCTGGCCCACACACAGTTAAACTCACATTTAGGCTCCCTATATCGGACACACAATAACGCAGCAACATTAGCTCAGTTTCACCTCGTACCCAATTGATCAAACTACTTTTTCACACTGTTCCGCCAGCATAATGTTGAAACGCCGTAACATTTAATTCGAATATACAACAAAATGTTATTTATGGGGGGAATTTTCTTTAATCCAAAATTTAACTTGGGAAAATGAACAGATTATCTGGAACAATTTAACAAATTGGCAATTCATGAACCGTCTCAGACATCCAGTAACAGGGTTTGAAAATGCACCCTGCCGTGAAGGGCCGTTTTTTCTCCAGAGATGCTGCCTGACCCGCTGAGTTACTCCAGTCTTCAACATTTTGTGCCTATCTGCGGTGAAGGGTTTGTTTTAAATGTGGCCCCGCTTTGTACCTTCTGCAGCCAACTGATTGTCCTTAAATTACTATGTTTAAGAAGGAACTGCAGATGCTGGGAATTCGAAGGTAGACAAAAATGCTGGAGAAACTCAGCGGGTGAGGCAACATCTATGGAGCGAAGGAAATAGGCAACGTGTCGGGTCGAGACCCTACTTCCTTAAATTATTTGTCATTTTCAAGTCCAGGAATCATCATTTTAACGTGGCAGATCGAACTTGGAGTATGAGGGCTGTAAACTACACAGAGGCAGCCCGGCTAGTTACAGATTCAATAAATCAAGACATACTTACTCAAAGTGAAGATGCCCGAGACAGTTTCACTGCTTCTCGCCCCATTTAATAAACCCGATTACATATTTTATTTGGCGCCACGGCTGTATGTGTGGATATTCTCTTGGGATGACAATTAATGCTCAATTGATTTGTTTTATCCTAACGTATCGATTCATGCTCTAATCTGCACAGAACGTTTAACGTAACCTATTGTGCCCAGTAAAACCCATTTGGGTAGCTTACAATATACGTAGGAAAGAACTGCAGCTGCTGGTTGAAATCACAGGTAGACACAAAATGCTGGAGTAACTCAGTGGGATAGGCAGCATCTCTGGAGAGAAGGAATGGGTGACGTTTCGGGTCGAGACCCTTCTTCAGTCTGATGAAGGGTCTCGACCAGAAACGCCACCCATTCCTCTCCAGAGATGCTGCCTATCCCACTGAGTTACTACAGCATTTTGTGTCTACCGTGGGTAGCTTACAACACAAGGTATGGTCACGGAATTCGCCAACTTTAATAACATCTCTCATGCCTGTTCTCTCTTTCCTGTGCTCCCTCTCACCCCACCTGTTTTCCCACTATCTGCCCCTCTCCCCACTCCCCCCACCCATCCCCTTCCACTTATATCTCTCCTTGTTAATTTACACACCTCCAGATTCAGAGACGGGTTCATCCCAGATATTATCAGGCAACTGAATCATCCTACCAACAACGAGAGAGTAGTAGAAAAGAACTGCAGATCCTGGTTTAAATCAAAGGTAGGCACAAAATCCTGCAGTAACTCAGGGGGTCAGGCAGCATCTCTGGAGAGAAGGAATGGGTGATGTTTCGGGTCAAGACCCTTTTTCAGTCTGAAACGTCACCCATTCCTTCTCTCCAGAGATGCTGCCTGACCCGCTGAGTTACTACAGCATTTTGTGTCTAACTAGAGAGTAGTCCTATGCTACTATCTACCTCATTAAAGACGCACAGACTACCTTTAATCAGACTTTACTGGATGTTATCTTGCATTATGGTATTCCTTTTATTGTGTATCTGTACACTGTAGACGGCTTGATTGTAATCATGTATAGTCTTTCCGCTGACTGGTTAGCACGCAACAAAAAGCTTTTCACTGTACCTCAGTGCATGTGACAATAAACTAAACTAACCTAAACTGAACATTTCACTCCACTTCTCTCCATATCTGACACTCTTTTGCTTCCTTTTCTAACCTTTCTTCACCCACCTGCCATCAAACTCTCCTCGTCTGTTCCTGCCTACTATTTGCCAGGCTTTGCCCTGTCCCTATCTCTTTTCCAGCTTTCTCCCCCGACTATAATTAGTCTGAAGAAGGGTTCTGACCCGAAATGTTGCCTATTCAAAATCTCTAAAGATGCTGCCTGACCCATTGAGTTACCCCAGCATTTAGTGTTATTACTGTAATCACTTGTCTCTATTGCAGGCCTTCCCAGTCTCACTGACAACGGAGCTCCACTATATACTTTAATCTCTAAGATGAGCCTTGTCCTGTAGCATAGACTGAACAGTGTACTGAAGGAACAGGACCCTGTCTGACTCCACAAGGAGATGGGATGTTTAATGATGCTTTAATGATAATGATAATGATAATTTAATTACGTCTGAAGAAGGGTCTCGACCCGAAACGTCACCCATTCCTTCTCTCCAGAGATGCTGCCAGTCCCACTGAGTTACTCCAGCATTTTTTGTCTATCTATGGATGATTAATGATGTCAATCAGCTTTCATGTTTGGGCTGAACATCTTACATAGAACAAGAACAGTGTATCACAGGAACAGGCCCTTTGGCCCACAATGTCAGTGCCAGTAATCTCCTCTGCCTGCACATCATGAATATCTGTTGCCATCCCCTGCATATCCATGCACTTATCCAAAAGCCTCTCAAAAGCTTTCTGTAATCCATGCACTAGAACACCTGATAGCATTAAACTGATGATGTCAACAATGTCTTTAAACAGGGGAGGATCTAGATGAAATCTATGTTGCCAGGTCTGGAAGATTTCAGTTATAAGGAGAGGCTAGATAGGCTTTGTCTTTTTATCTCTGGAGCATATGGCCCTGGGATGGCATTTGAGTGATTTATAAAATCACGAGGGGTATAGCTAAGATGAATAATCACAGTCGCTTCCTTAGGGTGAGGGTGTCTAAAACTAGACGGTATAGGTTTAAGGAGAAGGAGGAAGTATTTTAAAACTGGTGTTGATTTGTTGGACTGAAGAGTCAGTTTCTGTGCTGTAAAGTTCTTTGACTATAATTCTTTTCCTCTGTACTTCACTCACTTGCAGATAATAATCTGCCTTTTGATTTTCTTACTGAAGTGCATAACCTCACACTGCCTACATTAAAATCCCTTTCCTCAGATGTTTGCCCACTTGTTCAATCTATCGATATCCCATTAATGAATCGCAGTATCTTTATTACAAAAATGATCTTCCACCTATTTTCATATCATCAGCAAATTTGGAAAACTTTGATACTGTTCCTTTCTTTCTATGACATTAATATAAATAGTGATCAATTGGGAAGCAAGAACTGACCCCTCCAGCAACCCCACTCCAGACCCAAAAAGACCCAGTGATTCCCACTCTCTATTTTTTATGAGCAATCCATTCCAACACACTTCCTCTTATGCCAAAGGATTTTAATTTAAACACTAGCCTTCCATATGGAACCTTGTCAAATGTCTTTTGAAAATATAAATTACGCTACATCTACAGGTTCCCCTCCATCAAATGTTCTCTGTTACATTCTCAAAGAAATAGGAGAAATTTATCACATATGATTTACCTTTGATAAAAACACGTTGACTAGATTTAATTATATTCAACTTTCCTGGCTGATTAACGATTTCCTCTTTGATTAGTGACTCTAGCATCCTGCCAATAATAACTATTATACTTAACTGGCTCCCTGCCTTTTGGTTTTTACCCTTTCCCTCTCATGACCAGGAGAGCCACAATGACAATTTTCTGATCTTCTAGTACCTCCAGATTTTAACGAGTAATGGAAAATGTAACCAACGGGTCCTTCATTCTGCAACCACTTTCTTTAAAACCCTGTGTAGGAAGGAACTGCATATGCTGGTTTAAACCGAAGATATACACAAAAAGCTGGATTAATTCAGCGGGACAGGCAGCATATCCGGAGAGAAGGAATGTGTGACGTTTCAAGTCGAGACCCTTCTTCTTGAATCTTGCTGCCTCTCCCGCTGAGTTACTGCAGCATTATGTGTCTATCTTCAGTTTAAACCAGCATCTGTAGCTCCTTCCTACACATTTCGTCTGAGCTTCTTTGCCCAGTCCATCGCAGACAACTCTTCCCTCTTGTAATTACAATTACCCTTCTTTAAATCAACAGGATTGGGACCAATGATGTTGATCCACCAATTGCAATAGAAATCCAATCATATTGTGGTCACTACCCTCACCCCCACGCCACCCCACCCTCCAGGGAATCTTTAACCACAAGAACCCTTATTAATGCTTCCTTGTTACATGGTCCATTCAAACAGGCCTTTGATCAACACGAAAAGCTGGAGTAACTCAGCGCATCGGGCAGCATCTCTGGAGAAAAGGGATAGGTGATGTTTGGGGTTGAGACCCTTCTTCAGACTGAGAATCAAGGGGAAAGAAATGAGATAGGATATTTACCTTGATATTTTGCCAGTCATACTTTGACCTATTGATAATTCACATCTTTGTGTCGATAAGATTGCTTCAAACTTCTCTACTGTTCATGATTCCAGCTGAAACCGATTCTCTACATCACTGCTCTCCTACCTTCCTTCACTAATGTAAAACACAAAGGATGAAATCTACTGAATAGTGAAAGACTTGGATAGAGTGGATGTGGAGAGGATGTTTCCACTAGAGGGGGAGTCTAGGACCAGAGGTCCTAGCCACAGAATTAAAGGAGAGTCCTTTAGGAAGGAGATGAGGAGGAATTTCTTTAGTCAGAGGGTGGTGAATCTGTGGAATTAATTGCCACGGAAGGCTGTGGAGGCCAAGTCAATAGATATTTTTGAGGCAGAGATAGATAGATTCTTGATTAGTACGAGTGTCAGGGGTTATGGGGAGAAGGCAGGAGAATGGGGTTCAGAGGGTAAGATAAATCAGCCATGAATGAATGGCAAAGTAGACTTGATGGGCCGAATGGCCTAATTCTTCTCCTATCACTTATGACCTTATGAACAAAAACAACCTTCACATGTGAAATAACTTTCCCCAGCTCTCTGGGTTGATGTGCTCTATGAAACTAAACATCCTTTCCTTAGTTGGAAGATGAAAATGTTGGATCAAATAACTTCTAATTCTAATCATTCGTAAGAGTCCAGGTCAGAATTTTAACATTTCATTTTTAATGTAGACACGAAAAAGTGCAAAACTAATTTACCCTACTCAACTGATTTTGTAAAAAAAATGCATATATATTTTTGCACCGTGTGTCACTTAAATGTTCATTTGCATTTGGACACACTATCTTGGAACTGTTGGCGGTCAAATGGAACAATTTATGGTCTGTGAGTGTATCACAACGCAATCAACAGATCTGCTCTCTGATCCCAAGTCTAAATAATTTATCAAGTCCAGTTATTTGAAAAGGAATGACCCATGTGCAGATAGGTCGTAAATTTTAACTGCCAGTGAAATGCAACTAGAGCAGATGTTATCAAGTCAACTGTTTGCAGGCTTTCCAATCCCAGGCTCTCTCTCTCCTCTGGCAACAGGGAGGAAAAAAAGGGGTAGTTTGTGGAACAAAATAGTTAAGCTGAAAAGCAAATAGAACATAGAATACAGAAGGGTCTCGACCCAAAACGTCACCAATTCGTTCTCTACAGAGACACTGCCTACCCCACCGAGTTACTCCAGCATTTTGTGTCTATCTTTAGAACAGTGCAGCACAGGAACAGGCCCATTGGCCCACTGTGTCTGTGCCGAACATAATGCCAAGTTAAACTAACCCCTTCCACCTGCGTGATCCATATACCTCCATTCTCTGCATGTCCATATGCTACCCAAGAGCCTTTAAAATAAAGGAAGAATATTTTATTCCATAGCTAAACATTTCTAAGGTGAATATTACAGCTGAATATTTTCCGCCATCAGAATAAAATTTTGCATATCGTTTTATTTTATTAATATTAGCGATTGTTTATATTGAAGAGTTGATACAATTAGTGAATATAATTGTCGAAATATATTGCACTTGTTACTGGTACTTCCTCATTGACAGTTGCACCCAGACAGTAAAAATTTGGCAAAGTGCTCATATCAATAACTAGTGGTTTTGCAGATAGTGAAGATGGTTGTGAAAGATTGCAGCAGGATCTGGATTGATTGGCCAGGTGGGCGGAGGAATGGTTGATGGAATTTAATACAGAGAAGTATGAGGTGTTGCATTTTGGGACGTCGAACAAGGGCAGGACCTGCACAGTAAATGGTGGGCGTCCGGGTAGTGGTGTAGAGCAGAGGGACCGAGTACAGGTGCATGGTTCCTTGAACGTCGAGTTGCATGTCGATAGGTGGTCAAAAAGACTTTTGGCACTTTGGCCTTCATCAGTCAGAGCATTGAGTATAGAAGTTGGGAGGTCATGTTGCAGTTGTATAAGACATTGGTGAGACCGCATTTAGAATATTGTGATCAGTTCTGCGCATCATGTTATCGGAAAGATATTGTCAAACGAAAGGGTTCAGAAAAGATTTACGAGGATGTTGCCAGGACTAGAGGGTGAGAGCTGTAGGGAGAGGTTGAACAGGCTGGGTCTCTATTCTGTGGAGTGCAGGAGGATGAGAGGTGATCTTATATTCAAAATCATGAGAGGAATAGATCGGGTAGATGCACAGAGTCTTTTGCCCAGAGTATGGGAATCGTGGACCAGAGGGCATAGGTTCAAGGTGAAGGGGAAAAGGTTTAATAGGAATCCGAGGGGTAACTTTTTCACACAAAGGGTGGTGGGTGTATGGAATAAGCTGCCAGATGAGGGAGTTGAGGCTGGGACTATCCCATCATGTAAGAAACAGTTAGACAGGCACATGAATAGGACAGGTTTGGAGTGATATGGACCAAGCGCAGGCAAGTGGGACTAGTGAAGCTGGGACATTGTCGGCCGGTGTGGGCGAGTTTGGCCGAAGGGCCTGT